>NC_135957.1:3609672-3787172 GCF_053455715.1 Rhinoraja longicauda
GAAGAAATGGGCATTGTCCGTCAGTCCGACAGCCCGTGGGCCTCGCCTTTGCATATGGTCTCCAAAGCATCTGGGGGTGGAGACCATGTGGCGATTATCGGCGTCTCAATGCTGTCACCACGGCTGATCGCTACCCCATACCGCACCTGCAGACTTTTCTCCAAGATCGATTTGGTGCAAGGATACCACCAAATTCCTGTGCGGCCGGAGGACATACAAAAAACTGCCACGATCACTCCGTTCGGGTTGTTCGAATGGTTGCGCATGCCTTTCGGTTTAAAGAACGCGGCACAGGCTTACTAGCGACTGATGGACCGTGTGGGTCGGGGTTTACCCCTTTGTGTTTATTTATTTGTATGACATCCTGGTCGCCAGCCCCTCAGTGCAGGAACACCAGGTCCACTTGCGGACTGTGTTCCAGAGGCTCCAAGACCACGGGCTCATTATCCAACCCTCCAAGTGTCAATTCGGCCTCCCTTCTCTTGATTTTCTAGGGCACAGAATCACCCCTGCCGGCGCCACCCCCTTTGCCCGAGAAGGGTGGAGGCTATCCGGGCATTTCCCAGGCCCACCACAGTAAAAGGGCTGCAGGGAGTTCGTAGGTATGGTTAACTTCTACCGTAGGTTCGTTCCGGCAGCTGCGCGGGTTATGCGCCCGCTCTTCCAGTGCCTTGCGGAAAACCGGTACAGTTGATATGGTCCCCGGCCGCAGAGTCGGCTTTTACAGCAGCTAAGGCAGCCTTGGCAGACGCCACCATGTTGGTCCACCCGAGGCCCCTCCGCCCCCATGGCCCTGACGGTTGACGCCTCTGACGTGGCGGTGGGTGGGGTCTTGGAGCAGCAGGTCGGTGGCCGTTGGCAGCCCTTGGCGTTTTTCAGCCGGCAACTAAATTCGGCTGAGCTGAAAGTATAGCGCATTTGACCGAGAGCTTCTGGCCCTCTATTTTAGCTGTTCGTCATTCAGGTATTTCCTTGAGGGCCGCCCATTTGTGGCCTTTACGGACCACAAACCATTAACATTTGCATTTTTCAAATTGTCTGACCCATGGTCGGCCCGCCAGCAGCGACACCCTGACTGCCATCTCCGAATTTACCACCGATGTCCGTCATGTCGCGGGTAAGCTTAATGCCGTTGCTGATGCCCTGTCTAGACCTGCTTGTTCCCCTATTTCGGCGGTGGACTGCGAGGTGGATCCCCAGGGAGCTTGCGGAGGGCACAGCTTCTAGCGGATACCGCCTCGGCATACCAGTCCACCACTTCGGGATTGAAGTTGGCTCAGGTAGCCTGCGGGTCGGAAGGCACAAAAGGTCTGGTGTGATGTTTCCCTTCCCCGTCCCAGGCCGGTAGTGCCGCCCTCCCTTCAGCGCCGGGTTTTTCGATGCCATTCACGGGCCTGGCGCACCCGTCCATCCGCTCCACCTCTGCTTAATAGCAGCTCGGTTTGTCTGGCATGGCCTACGGAAACAGGTAGCGGGTTGGGCACGTTCCTGCGTTCCCTGCCAGACCGCTAAAGTCCAGCGCCATGTCCAACCCCCCGTACAGGAGTTTGAGGTTCCAGCAGTTCGTTTTTTGACACATTCACGTGGATTTAGTCGGGGCCCTTGCCTTCCACCCGGGGCTACACCCATCTCCTCACGGTGGTGGATCAGTTCACCCGGTGGCCAGAGGCTTTCCCATTGTCTGATATCTCGGCAGCCTCTTGTGCCAGGACTTTGGCCCTACATTGGGTAGCACGTTTCGGGTCCGGCAGTTATTACCACTGACAGGGGGCCGCAGTTCACTTCGTCCCTCTGGGCCGCGCTCGCAGAGCTGTACGGTTCCAAGTTACAACCCACTACTGCATACCACCCCCAGGCAAATGGACTTGTAGAGAGGTTCCACCGTCAACTTAAAGCGTCCCTCAGTGCGAGGCTTGAAGGCCCGGACTGGGTGGACCAACTCCCCTGGGTCCTTCTGGGCATCCGGACTGCTCCTAAGCAAGATCTCGGTACTTCGTCCGCGGAGCTAGTATATGGCTCGCCACTTAGAATACCCGGAGATTTGCTTCCGACCCCCCCGACCAGCTGCCTCCAGTTCCATCAGTTTTAGCTTCGCTCCGGGCACGGGTGGGTTTCCTGGCCCCAGTTCCGACTTCACGTCATGGGTGTCCCAGGGTACACGAACCACTTTCCCTGAAGGACTGTGAGTTTGTGTTTTTGCGAAAAGATTCCCATCGTGCCCCGCTGCAGAAGGTCTACGAAGGGCCGTTCCGGGTTTTGCGTAAGGGGGACGGCTACCTTCACCTTAGACGTGGGCGGCAGGAGTGAGCTCGTCTCGGTTGTCCAGGCTGAAACCTGCACACTTGGATCCGGACCAACCAGTCCTGGTCGGCCAACCACCTAGGAGAGGCCGGCCTCCAGCAGTCCCGATCAGTCCAGAACCCCCCGCTCAGGCTGTTCCACCGAGCACGGAATCCCAGGCTCCTGTGGTTCAGGCTGCTCCTCTCCTTACTCGTTCGGGTCGCGAAATCCGGCTCCCTACTAGGTTCCGTACCTCGGGTTCTGGGGGGGGGTCATGTAGCGACCATAAAGAGTGGTCCTGGTCGTCGAACCGTCAGATTGGCCGGAAAGGTCACGTGTAGGCGCGACCGTAGGGATTGGTCCAGAGAGCGACATCGCTGATTGGACAGCGATGTCATGTGCGCTTTTGGCGCCCAAAAAGAGTAGTTCAGAGAAGTCTTCGAAGAAGACAGTGAGTTTTTGATGGTTGTCCTTTACCTTGTTGTTTAACCTTTGTATTCGAATATTGCTGTCGCAATAAACTTCTTCTACAACCAACAAGTTTCCGGACTCGCCATAGGGTACTGATTGTGGATGATCAGCCGTGATCACAGTGAATGGCGGTGCTGGCTCGAAGGGCCAAATTACCTCATCCAGCACCTATTTTAGACTATGTTTCTATGTGTACAGGTACATGGATAGGAAGGGTTTAGAGGGATGAGAGGGGGTGGGGGGTCAGGTACAGGCTAATGGGACGAGCTCGTCGAGGCTTGGGTCGGCTCGCTGCAAACCTTTCACCGTCCGGCGCGGCCTGGAACGTGGCAACTTCAACAGCCTGACCGCGAGAGAAGACTGCAGGGGAAGAGAAAGGACATTCTGGCCTACCATTACAGTTGTTTTGTTTTGTGTTAGTTTATGATTGTTTTGTGTTGGTTTGTGATTGTGTGTGTTATCGCTTGCTTTTATTGCTCTTACTGCTGGACTGTGGGTGACCTTTCATTTTTACTGCACATCTTGTATGTGTATGTGACAAATAAACTTGACTTAGATTTTAGCTCGACTACTGAATCCTCACCTGGTCGAGGTCTGACCGAGAGGTGAAAGATGAGCAATCGTCATTACAACCAAACGCAGCATTGGCCATGGATGGGATGAGATGGGCCGAAAGACGCCTGATTCCGTGCTGTGCGAGTCCGACCGGGCTCTGCCATGGGTACCTGGTCATCCGCTGTCTGAGGAGGAGAAGGGAGTCGGTTGGCCCCGTCGGCAGAGAGAGGAAATCCCAGCGGGGAGGCTGTGTGTCTGGCTGACATCCCGCCGGCCCCGGGGCTTTGGGGGGGGGGGGGGGGGGGGGGGGGGGGCGTTGGCGCGCGAGCTCGCGCCCTGCGGGGACCGTTGTAGCTCGCGCCCTGACCGTTGGAGCTCGCGCCCTGACCGTTGTAGCTCGCGCCCTGACCGTTGGAGCTCGCGCCCTGACCGTTGGAGCTCGCGCCCTGACCGTTGGAGCTCGCGCCCCGCGGGGACCGTTGGAGCTCGCGCCCCGCGGGGACCGTTGTAGCTCGCGCCCTGACCGTTGTAGCTCGCGCCCTGACCGTTGGAGCTCGCGCCCTGACCGTTGGAGCTCGCGCCCTGACCGTTGGAGCTCGCGCCCTGCGGGGACCGTTGGAGCTCGCGCCCTGACCGTTGGAGCTCGCGCCCCGCGGGGACCGTTGGAGCTCGCGCCCCGCGGGGACCGTTGGAGCTCGCGCCCTGACCGTTGGAGCTCGCGCCCCGCGGGGACCGTTGGAGCTCGCGGCCCGACCGTTGTAGCTCGCGCCCTGCGGGGACCGTTTGTAGCTCGCGCCCGCGGGGACCCGTTGGAGCTCGCGCCCCCGCGGGGACCGTTGGAGCTCGCGGCCCGACCGTTGTAGCTCGCGCCCCGCGGGGACCGTTGTAGCTCGCGCCCCGCGGGGACCGTTGTAGCTCGCGCCCCGCGGGGACCGTTGGAGCTCGCCGCCCCGCGGGGACCGTTGGAGCTCGCGCCCCGCGGGGACCGTTGGCGCTTGAAGCGCCTACGCCCGTGAGCGCGAGCGCGGCCACACCGACCCACTCTCCCTCACTCCCCCTTCTCTCCCTTTCTCTCTCACTCTCCCTCCCTCCTACTCTCTCTCCCTCTCACACTCTCATTCTCCCTCACATTCTCTCCCTCACTCTCCCCCTCACATTCTCTCCCTCACTCTCCCCCTCACTCTCTCTCCCTCACTCTCCCCTCACTCTCTCTCTCTCACTCTCCCTTCCTCAGTCTCTCTCACTCCCCTACTCCCTCCTTCTCTCCCTCACTCTCTCTCCCCCTCCCTCACTCTCTCTCTCTCTCTCCCTCACTCTCCTTCACTCTCTCCCCTCCCTCACTCTCTCTCCCTCACACTCTCACCCTCACTCTCCCTCTCTCTCTCCCTCACTCTCTCTCCCAGACTCTCTCTCCCTCACTCCCTTCCTCAGTCTCTCTCCCTCACTCTCTCTCCCTCTCCCCCACTCCCTCCTCACTCTCCCCTCTCTCTCTCCCTCACACTCTCTCTCCCTCACTCTCCCTTCCTCAGGTCTCTCTCCCTCACTCTCTCTCTCCCTCACTCCCCCCCCTCTCTCTCTCTCACTGACTCACTCTCTCTCCTTCACTCTCTCACTCTCTCATTCTCTCCCTCACTCACTCACTCCCTCACTTTCCCACCTTCCCTCACTCTCCCCTCACTCTCTTGTTCCCTCACTCTCTACCCCCACTCTCCCTCCCTCACTCTCGTTCTCCCTCCCTCCTCTCACTCTCCCTCCTTTGCTCACTCTCCCTCCATCCCCTCACTCTCCCTCTCCTTCCCTCACTCTCTCCTTCCCTCTCTCCCTCATCCTCACTCCCTCCTTCCCTCACTCTCCCTGCCTTCCTTCACTCCTTCCTTCCCTCTCTCCCTCACCCTCCCTCCTTCCCTCTCTCCCTCACCCTCTCTCTCCCTCCTTCCCTCCCACCCCTCTCCCTCTCCCACACCCTCACTCTTCCTCACCCTCCCTCACCCTCACTCTCTCCTTCCCTCTCTCATACTCCCTCTCATCTTCCTTCACTCTCACACTCCCTCCCTCTCACTCCTTTCCTTCCCTCACCCTCCTTCCCTCACCGCCTTTCTCCTTCCCTCACCCTCTCCTTCCCTCACCGCCCCTCTCCTTCCCTCACCGCCCCTCTCCTTCCCTCTCCTTCCCTCACCGCCTCTCTCCTTCCCTCATCGGCCCTCTCCTTCCCTCACCCCCCCCCACCCCCAGGGTCTGTACACCTGGAACAGCAAAACATTCATGGACTTTTCAAGGACTTTCAAGGTCCAAAAATCTAATTTTCAAGGTCCAAAATCCAGCAAACATTGATGTTTTTTTTCCAGTTTTTATCCGTATAGGTAAGAAAATTGTGTTTTCCAAACTGTTAATTTGGTGTATATATGGTTAATTAGTAAAAACTATGATGATTTTGTAGTTTTTTTGCCTCAACTCCCCCCGACTCTTTAACTTGTCCGGGAGCCGTGGAACCGCGGTTGCAGCTGCGGGCGGGGACTGGAGGCAAAAGCTGCCAACGAAGGTTCACCGGAGAGCAGATCGCCACCGACCCAGAGCTGGGACAAGGCGAGGGATCGCAGCGCCCCCTCACAAACTACAAACTCAAGGAAACTTCCCTCCTCGCCACCGCCGCCACTGCTCACCCCGGGGACGCGGGGTTTCTGAACAACAACTACAACACTTGTGTTTGTTCTTATTTCGCTGCTTTAGAGGGAGACGGGGCCGGGGAAGAGAGTGGAGGAGCGGCGCAGATCTCACTGGCTCTGGGAGTGAGGGAGAGAGAGGTGGGGGGAGAGAGAGAGGGGGGGGAGGAGGAGAGAGAGAGGGGGGAGAGAGAGAGAGGGGGGGGGGAGAGAGGTGGGGGGAGAGAGAGAGAGGGGGGGAGGAGAGAGAGGGGGGGAGGAGAGAGAGGGGGGAGAGAGAGAGAGGGGGGGAGAGAGAGAGGGGGGGAGAGAGGGAGAGGGGGGAGAGAGGAGAGAGAGAGGGGGGGGGGGGGGGGGGAGAGAGAGAGAGTTCAAGGACTTTCAAGGACCTTACGAGCCCTGTCCCCCTCTCCTCTTCCATCACCCCCCTCTCCTTCCCTCATCGGCCCTCCCTTCCCTCACCCCCCTCAACTCCCACTCTCCTCCCCTCCTCCATCTCTCTCCCTGCACCCTCCCTTTCCCCCCCCCACCCTCCCTCTCTCTCCCCTTCCCTCACCCCCTTCTCTCCCCCTCCCTCACTCATTCCCCCTCCCACTCTCTCCCCCTCCCTCCATCTCCCCTTCCCTTGCCCCCTCTCTCCTTCACTCACCCTCCCTCTCCCACTAGGAGTCCTTCTCTTCCCCCCCCCCGCCCTCTCTCCCCCCCCCCCGCCCCCTCTCCCCCCCCCCGCCCCCTCTCCCCCCGCCCTCTCCTCCTCCCCCCCTCTCCCTCTCCCTCCCTCCCTCGGCCTCGACGCGAAACGTCACCCATTCCTTCTCTCCCGAGATGCTGCCTGACCTGCTGAATTACTCCAGCATTTTGTGAAATAAATACCTTCGATTTGTACCAGCATCTGCAGTTATTTTCTTTCACTCTCTCTCCCTCTTTCACTCCCCACTCTCTCTCTCCCCCCTCTCTCTCTCTCTCTCTCTCTCCCTCTCTCCCTCTCTCTCTCTCCCCCCCCCCCCTCTCTCTCTCCCCCCCCCTCCCTCTCCGTCCCGCAGCAATGGCGCGGGTGAGCGAGGGCAAGGCCGTGGCGCTGGCCTGCTGGCCGGCATGGGGGCGGCGGGCCTGACGCTGGCGGCGGCGGCCTGGTACCGCCGGAGGAGAGAGGTGGAGGGCAGCCCCGGGGGATGGAGCTGGCTGCCGTCCACGGGCCGGTTGCCGCGGCAGAGGGGCGACGTGGCGGACAAGCTGGACGGGCTGATCCGCAGCGTGGAGGAGCTGAGGAGCGAGGTGAGGAGCCTGAGGGAGACGGTGCCCCGGGTGTACAGGGAGCTGGGACAAGCCAGCACCGGCACCGGCACGGCCCGCGGGGCCAGGAGGAGAAGCAGCCCCGCACACACGGCCGCCTCAAGGAAGAGGAAGAAAACCGAGTACGGCCCGGACAATGGCGCCGCCGCTGCGGCCACCGGACAAGCTTCCCTCAGCTCCGAGGAGGTGGAGAGTGAAAGAGGGTGAGGCTTTACACACATTACACACTGCATATTACTGTCCCGTCACTCCTGCACCTTGCATTTGTTGTTGGAGGCTGAGAACTGATGGAAGAATGTACAATTATGAGAGGCACAGATGGGGTAGACATCTAACCCTAACCCTAATGTACGACAGGCCACATAAAAGATTCAAAGAGTCAGGATAAATCACAACCTAACCCTAAACCTAACCCCCTCCCCAGGGTGGATATGTCAAAGACTAGAGGGCACAGCTTTAAGGTGAGAGGGGCAAAGTTTAAAGTGGACATAGATGGAAAATAATTGACAAAAAGGGAAAAGAGTCTCTATGTTAACAACAACTTGATTGAATCGTTATAATTGAGAATGGTTTAGCTGAAAGGAAGATTGAAGCAGATTTAGCAGGATGATTCAAACTGTCGTATGTTGTTAGACTGGAGCGACTAGGCTTGTATATGTTGGAATTTAGAAGGATGAGAGGGGATGTTATCAAAACATAAGATTATTAAGGGGTTGGACACATTAGAGGCAGGAAACATGTTCCCAATGTTGGGGGAATCCAGAACAAGGGGCCACAGTTTAAGAATAAGGGGTAGGTCATCTAGAACGGAGATGAGGAAAAACATTTTTCAGTCAGAAAGTTGTGAATCTGTGGAATTCACTGCCTCAGAAGCAGTGGAGGGCCAATTCTCTGAATACATTCAAGAGAGAGCTAGATAGAGCTCTTAAGGATAGCGGAGTTAGGGGGTATGGGGAGAAGGCAGGAACGGGGTACTGATTGAGAATGATCAGCCATGATCACATTGAATGGCGGTGCTGGCTCGAAGGGCCAAATGGCCTCCTCCTGCACCTATTGTCTATTGGACACAAAGAATTGCAGATGCTGAAATCTTGAGTAAAACACAAAGTGCTGGGTAACTTAGTGGGTCAGTCAGCACCTGTGGAGGGCATGGTCAGAGGACGTTTCAGACCTGGACCTTCACACTGATTGTAGAAGGGGGTTGAGGAGATTAACCCCGTGAACCTACGCTGCACTGCCTCAATAGCAAGGATAAATTAACCTACTTTGGAGTGTGGGAGGAAACGGCTGCGCCACTGTGCGGTCTTTACAGACAGCACCTGTAGTCAGGGTGGAACCCGGGTCTCTGGTGCTCTGGGGCAGCAACTCTACCGCTGCGCCACCTGCCATTGGAATTGTTCAGGGAGTTGAAGGAAAACAAAGTGTTGGAGATGGGAGGCGGTGAAAGGAAATATCAGTGTGATTGGAGACGATTGAGGGTGGGAGACATTGCAGTGGTCCATGAGGACGATACGTGAGAGGTGGGGCAGATGGGGTCTCAATGATGGGGCATGGAGAGAGTAGACAGTCAGAAGCTTTTTCCCAGGTTGGAGATGTCCAACACTACAGCACATTGAGGCACCGTTCGCTTTCTGCTTTCTACTGCACAACCACCAACAGCTGGGTTATCACATGCAGGTTTCGCTTGCCTGGGTGCTGGTTGTAAAAAAGGGTTATTTAGATTTTTATTGTGGGCAAAGTTTGGTGAGATAATCCAAGGTAGGGGGAAAAAACCCTGCAGATGCTGGTTTAAATCGAAGGTAGACACAAAATGCTGGAGTAACTCATCCCTTCTCTCCAGAGTAGGTGAATTGATGACCAGAGGACATAGGTTTAAGGTGAAGGGGATAAGATTTAATAGGAAGGTAGACACAAAATGCTGGAGTAACTCAGCGGGTCAGTCTGAAGAAGGGTCTCTCGAAGCAGGTTGTCTCCCATCTTGTACGTTATGATCGACTTGACTTTATGAGTAACGCTCATGGAAAAGCATTTGGTGTAATTGAAACACATTTGCCAATTGCAAAGATAGTTGATATCATTTTGAAGAACCTTGGCATCTTCAGCAGCTTTGATCTCTCGATACACAATACAGTCGTCTGCGAAGAGTCTCATTCTCGAAGACAGGTTCACAGGCAGATCATTGATGTAGATCAAGAACAGCAAGGGTCCCAACACTGTTCCCTGTGGCATGCCGGACTCAACTGGAGATTTTTGTGATGACTAACCATCTACTACAACCAGTTGATGTCGTTTGGTGAGGAATGAATCAATCCAGGAGTAGATGTTATTTCAGATGCCAACGTGGTGAAGCTTAGCCATCAACCTACAGTGTCTAAGGCCTTGCTAAAGTCCATTATAATAACATCGGCCTGCCCTCTGTTATCCAGGATTGCCACCCATTCCTTCTCTCCTGAGATGCTCCCTGACCCGCTGAGTTACTCCAGCATTTTGTGTCTACCTTTGGTGAGATGATCCACGTCCACGTTTTGAGCTGTGACTTGACAGGTGTCATGGGTTGGTGCACATCTGGTGGTGTCGGGAAGGATGTTCCACTCTGGGATAGTCCATGGATATAGTGACTGTAGGTAGCTATTTTTGTTTGCTCTAATTCTAGTTTAAATAAAGTGACCTGAGGACTGTCTTGTAAATTTCAGGGTATTGGATTGAATGAAGTGAGATATGTTACTGGGGATGATGCCATGAGTCTCTTTGTAGACAGTACATAAGCGGGCTTTGGTGCGTCTTGACTCCAGCGACTCCCAGCCAGGGCGATTTAACATATCGGAAATGCTTGACTGTCTTAGACAATAGGTGCAAGAGTAGGCCATTCGGCCCTTCAAGCCAGCACCGCCATTCAATGTGATCATGGCTGATCATTCTCAATCAGTACCCCGTTCCTGCCTTCTCCCCATACCCCCAGACTCTGCTATCCTTAAGAGCTCTATCTAACTCTCTCTTGAATGCATTCAGAGAATTGGCCTCCACTGCCTTCTGAGGCAGAGAATTCCACAGATTCACAACTCTGACTGAAAACGTTTTTCCTCATCTCCGTCTTGAGTAGTCGTCACAAACAAACCGTTTTGCACGCCTCTGAACCTTGTCAAGGGTGTCAATGTTATTTTTCTGGTGAGGGTCCCATATTGTCTGGCAATATTCCAACAGAGGGCGGACAAGTGTTAGAACGGAGATGAGGAAGAACTTTTTCAGTCAGAGAGTGGTGAAGGTGTGGAATTCTCTGCCTCAGAAGGCAGTGGAGGCCAGTTCGTTGGATGCTTTCAAGAGAGAGCAGGATAGAGCTCTTAAGGATATGAGGGGGTATGGGGAGAAGGCAGGAACGGGGTACTGATTGAGAGTGATCAGCCATGATCGCATTGAATGGCTGTGCTGGCTCAAAGGGCTGAATGGCCTACTCCTGCACCTATTGTCTATTACATATTGCATATTACTGTGGTGGATTTCCAGTGACCCCTGCTCCTTGGATTTGTTTTTGGAGACTGAGGACGGAGAACTGATGGAAGAATGTACAATTATGAGAGGCATAGATGGGGTAGACAGTCAGAACCCCTCTCCCCTCCCCAGGGTGGAAGTGTCAAAGACTAGAGAGCAGAGCTTTAAGGTGAGGGGGGCAAAGCTTAAAGTGGACACAAAGAATTGCGGATGCTGGAATCTTGAGTAAAACACAAAGTGCTAGGGTAACTTAGTGGGTCAGTCAGCACCTGTGGAGGGCATGGTCAGGGGATGTTTCAGACCTGGTCCTTTCTTCAGACAGATTGTAGAAGGGGGTTAGGGAGAGAAATCTCAAAGGAACTGCAATAATGTTGCACACAGAGGGTGGTGGGTGCCTGGAGTGTGCGGCCAGGGGTGGTGATGGAGGCAGATGCAACAGTGGCATCTAAGAAGCTTTAGACAGGCACATGGATATGCAGGGGCAGAGGAGTATGGATCGCGTACAAGTCGATGAGATTAGTGTATCTTGCCATTATGCATGGCACAAACATTGTAGACCGAAGGGCCTATTCTTGTTATGGATTTTTCGAAGTTCAATGTTTATGGTTTATTTTGCATAATGATCATAATGGGACTATACCATCTGCACCATTTACTAATACCCACTTAATCTAGCCCTATGTTAAAAAAAACACATTGCTGGAGAAACTTAGCAAGTCAGGCAGCGTGTGTGGACGGAGTGAATAGATAATGTTTTGGGTCGGGACCCTTCTTCAGACTGCTATGTCCCTGTGTGTTTCCTCTAGGACAACAGACAAAATGTGGAACAATTGAGACAGATTTCTTTAAGGAAAAGGTAGATGAATATGTGGAGAATAGGATATGTTTATACAGTGCGCAAGGGAGGGGTGAGAGACGGCTGATGGTGAAGCATTAATCAGGATTATTTTTAGCTAAAATGTCTTGGTTCTGTCTCTGTTTATTTTGTTCATATGATAGTCACGATTGAAATAATACAATGTAGAGACATATTCCTTGACTAATTTCTCCTTATGGCTAATACCCTCTAATCCAGGCAGCAGGTTCTGTTAAACCTCTTCAGCACCTTTTCCCAAAGCCTCCACATTCTTCCTTTATTGGGGTGACCAGAACTGCACATATACGGCAGATGGAAACGGTATAGAAATTAACCATTTGGCTTAACTGGTCTACATTGGTGTTTATGCTGCACACTAAGATCATCTTGTTCTACTTCTTTGAATCATATCAAGATAATCCTTTTTCCTTTTCCTTCATGCGTTACCTAGCTTTTTCTGAGTACATTTATGTTTTTCAATTCAACCAGTCCTCGTGGTAGTGAACATATCAGCTTAATAAATAACTTTTTATTAGTGACTAGATATTGATCTTGTTTTTAGATTTGCCACGTCTCAACATCCTTGCTACACTCATACTTTATTGTCTATTAACAATAACTAACACATATAATAATATCCACAAGATAGTAAAGCATCTGGAGGCATTTCATTTGTTTTCAAAGTAGAAACTTGACAATAAACTTTTTATGGATTGAAAGGTTCAACAGTTGGGTTTTAAGAATAGCTTTGGATGTGGCAAGACAATGGAACAGTTTAGGAATAGAATTCCAGAAGTTAGGATCAAGCTGCAAAGTTTATGGAAGGATCAATAGGGAAAGAAAACTGCAGACGCTGGTTTAAAACGAAGGTAGACACAAAATGCTGGAGTAACTCAGCGGCTCAGGCAGCATCTCTGGAGAGAAGGAATTGGTGACGTTTCGGGTCGACCCCTTCTTCAGTCTCGACCCGAAACGTCACCCATTCCTTCTCTCCAGAGATGCTGCCTGACCCGCTGAGTTACTCCAGCATTTTGTGTCTACCTTCAATAGGGAATGATATGGCTTGACCAAGGGAAGGTGAAGAGAGAGAGAGAGAGAGAGAGAGTGTGTGTGTGTGCGTGCAAAACAACTTGTATGTTTCACTTCCTGAGTACCTGAAAAATACATTATGCTTACAATATTATGTATGTTTTATCATATTTTAATATCTAATTTTTAATAATATTACATTTCTTCAGATAGTTATTTCTGGCTAAGATTTCTCCTTATGTTAGGTATTTCTACCTAATCTTAGGTATTTCTGGCTAAGATTCTTGAGGTCTGGCATGCAACCAGAATTTGAAAAATGAAATAATAGGAAATGCTTATGAATTTCCACTTAATAGCCTGTTTTCCTCCGTGGAACTTATTGATTTCCTCTCATTCATCAGTGAGCCATTTGTAGGATACCTGGAAAAACTATTTCTTCACGCCTTCATCTCTTGATAAAATTATTTCACATGTTCAGATTAAATTGTTTTTACCATCTCGCTTTCCTTAATTCTCAATTGTCTGCATTATTTATGTGTGCATAAGTCAAAATATTTAATAATTCATGTTTTAATTTACAAAGTTACTTAAAGTGTAGACTACACCACCTGGAGGTGAACTCTAGTTCATACTACATGTAACTACAAAGCCAGTGTATGGATGACGGATTTAAGGAAATCCACTTTACACAAATGTTTTGCATACATTTTGAAGCATTTTTCGATAGTCATTTTTGGTAGTATTCCAAACAGGGTTATTATAGAAAACAGGCCATAGTTCGCTGTGGCCTGGGTGAAAACGAGTTACGAACAATGAGACTCCACAAGACGGCTTCGAACCTAATAGAACGACTTGGGTGGGGGACGGACGGACAGAGAGAGAGAGAGGGGATGCATGGGTTACTTGAAGTTAGAGAAATCAATATTCATACCACTGGATGATAAGATACCCAAACAAAATACGGTGTGCTGTTCCTCCAATTTGCGTTTAGCCACACTCTGACATGATCTGGATGCCTTAATCTGGTTATCTATGTCTGTGTTTCTTTGCTAAGCACCCCAGTTGATACTTATTGCATTGAGAACTCCACCTGCACCAGCATTATCTGGAGTGGTGGCAGAAGTCCTGATTATAATTTCAAAATAGGCTGTTTTGTTTTAGTTGACAAGAGCGAATACAAGGTGGCATCGCGGTACAATATTAGATGGTGCTGCCTCATAGTTCTGGTGACCTAGTTCCATCCTGACCTCGTGCTCTCTGTGGTATTTGCAAGCTCTGCCTGTGAGCATGTGTTTCCTCCAGCCCACAAACTACCATGCAGGAAGGAACTGCAGATGCTGGTTTACACCAAAGATTGACACAAAATGTTGGAGTAACTCGGCGGGACAGGCAGCATCTCTGGAGAGAAGGAATGGGTGACATTTCAGGTCGACCCCTTCAGACTCGACCCGAAACGTCACCCATTCCTTCTCTCCAGAGATGCTGCCTGACCCGCTGAGTTACTCCAGCATTTTGTGTCTACCTTCAATAGGGAAAGATATGGCTTGACCAAGGGAAGGAGAAGAGAGAGAGAGAGAGTGTGTGCGAGGGCGTGCAAAACAACTTGTATGTTTCACTTCCTGAGTACCTGAAAAATACATTATGCTTACAATATTATGTATGTTTTATGGAGTAACTTAGCGGGACAGACAGCATCTCTGGATAGAAGGAATGGGTGACGTTTTGGGTCGAGACCCTTCTTCAGGCACTGGGATATACTGGCTTATTAATGGACTGCTGTAAATTATCTCTAGTGTCGGCAAAATATTCAAAGGGAAATCGAGGGCACAAGTCTTGAGAGAATATATTTACAGGGTTATAGATGGTGAATTGGACTGATGGGATTGCAGAGAACCAGCATGTTCGCATAAACTATTTCCAATTGTTTTGAACCATAAAAGTTTTTTTTAAAATGTTTTAACTTAATTTTGTTTTTTTCACCTCCATGTTATTTACCAAAGTATTAATATTACTACCTTCTGTGTTGTACATTTTTGTGATTCGTAATGAGTTAATTTCTCGGTTTTGAGTGAGTAGTGTCACATAATGAGAAATCCCTAAAGTAAGCATTAAGCTAAATAAAGGTAGCACTAAATGTTGGAGTAACTCAGCGGGTCAGGCAGCGTCTCTGGAGAGAAGGAATGGGTGATGTTTCAGTCTGAGGAAGGGTCTCGACCCGAAACGTCACCCATTCCTTCTCTCCAGAGATACTGCCTGACCCGCTGAGTTACTCTAGCATTTTGTGATACCTTCGATTTGTACCAGCATCTGCAGTTATTTTCCTTTAAAGCTAAAGGAGATCATTTAAATTAAAATCGGAAAATGGAGAAAACATTTTGCGGAGATGTTTTTAGAAAAGGAAGAAGGGACCCACAAATCTATGACTCTAAATCTTATACCTCAGTGAATGGGTAGAAATGAAGAAAAACAGTAAAGGAAACAAATAACAATTGTGTCAAATAAGCATGGTCTTCTTGCTGGAGGGCTTCTGGAGGGCTTGAACGGTGATGTGCAACTTGTTGCAAACTTGCGAGTAGTTTTGTTTCCACACACCTGCTGTCCTTGAGGTTTGGGTGTGGGCAGTGCTATTGGAGTAGCCTCAGTGAATAAGTGCAATACATTTTGTAGATGTTACATACTAGTCACAGGATGCAAGTTGATTGTTTAACCATTTCATCATTTGGGGTCTTGGGAGTGGGCTGTTTTGTCATTGATGAGGTCATGCTTTTTGAGTGACCTCAAAAAGCACCGGGCAAGCAGAAAGTATTCCTCTGCACTCCTCAATTATGTCTTGTGGTCGTGCAATTACTTGGGTTTTGGAACGAGCAATGAATTAAACCGAAATAGAAAATAAAATCTTGCAGATGCTTCAAGTTGAAACAAATGTAAAAACAATTGAGCTAAGATTCCAACTTCTGGTTTGGCATATGCCTGGAGATTTGATTTTGTGAACATTGTTTATGTGGTGTCTGAGCATATGGTATTTAGTCATCTGACATTGTTTATGGTATGTTTCAAAGACTGCAAAATAGGAACATGATTTTCCTTTAAAAATGTTCCAGAAGTTATTAGTGGAGTAACAATATTTAATATTTTATGTTATATATGTTTTGTAGTAACATCAATTATAATCAAATCTAAGAATTTGGTTGCATAGGGTTTGGAGATAATATAAAAATTAAAAACTGTGATATCTGCAATAGCAATATATTGCGATGGAAATCCCAGTCCTATTAATTCACACAAATATAATCAATATTGGAAAATTCTACATGTGTAGGAAGGACTGCATTTGCTTTTTTCTGAAGAAAAGTCTTGACTGAGAGGGGATCTTATCGAAACATATAAGATTATTAAGGGGTTGGACACGTTAGAGGCAGGAAACATGTTCCCAATGTTGGGGGAGTCCAGAACCAGGGGCCACAGATTAAGAACAAGGGGTAGGCCATTTAGAACAGAGATGAGAAAAAACTTTTTCAGTCAGAGAGTTGTAAATCTGTGGAATTCTCTGCCTCAAAAGGCAGTGGAGGCCAATTCTCTGAATGCTTTCAAGAGAGAGCTAGATATAGCTCTTAAGGATAGCGGAGTCAGGGTGTACGGGGAGAAGGCAGGAACGGGGTACTGATTGAGAATGATCAGCCATGATCACATTGAATGGTGGTGCTGGCTCGAAGGGCCATATGGCCTACTCCTGCACCTATTGTCTATTGACCCAAAACATCACCCTTTCTTTCTCTCCAGAGATGCCGCCTGTTCCACTGAGTTACTCCAACATTTTGTGTCTATCTTTGGAAAATTCTACATTCAGTTCCAATGCTTTTTATCATGTGCAGCAACTCTCAAAATATGCTGTTGATCTCCCTCATTGGAATTTATATTACAAATTTAAATTCTTAAGATAGCTTTCTTAAATGTTCAAGGATTTCTCTAAATAGGTTTTATTGCACCTGTTGATGAAAGTCATTTAATTAATCCTTTAATATTTAATTATATTTGTGCAAAATTGAATTAGTGCATTTACATTGAAACTTGCATTATTAATTTATAGATCCAGCTTCCATCCACCTAATTTGTCAGTTTTTCCACTCTAACATCACTGGATCCAACAATGTTACTGTAAGGATTTTTAGGATCCTGTTGGGGATCATGCCTGAACAGTGCAGAGTTTGCTCATTTTGCACGTCCCCCCAAGCAACAAAATGTGCAGATTGTGAAACGTGTGCGTTTTCTTATGGGTTTCCAACAGGAAACCCATCACTCTATCCATGATGGGAGATTTCTAAGCAGGGACGAAGGAGTTGACAATTCCAGCTGGATAAGATTTCTGCCAAGAATAATGTTTTGCATCTTGCTAGTTGTCAGAAAGGTCAGAAGACATTTAAAGAAAATCAATTTTTACTGCCTCATTGCATCATCTTCTGAAGTATCCATGCATGTGTAGAAAATCATTCATTGTGAGAACACTCAACATGACTTTAAAGTTAAATGCAAGATTAATTATTTTTGAAATACTAAGTTCTCTATGAGATGCTCATGGTGATTCTGATTCTGATAGTTATCTAGAAAATAAAAGAAAAGCACTGCTCGTGTCGATGTTTGTTATTGGAACACGTTTTGTTTGGCAGTGAATAGGTTTAATGGCCCATTCTATATATCTGCTTGGCGAATTACTTTTTCTATGATTTGAATAACATATTTGACTAGACCAAATGGACCCCTTGGGCCCATACCTCTCCTACATTTGTGCAGCACCCCCTCCTCCCTCCTCCCTCCCCCTCCCCCCCTTCCCCTCTCCCCACTTCATCCCCTCTCCCCACTTCATCCCCGTAACCCCACTTATCCTCCCTCCTCTCCCTCCACCCCCCTCCCTTCCTCCCCCCTCCCTCACTAGGAGATAGATTTAAACTTTAAAATGTGAATAACTTTAAAAATATAACACCGATTTCAGGACTTCCGGTAGGCAGCAGAGCATGGTGGCTGATTAGACAGAGAGCTCCGTACAGTCGGACAAATAAACCTCCCCTAAATTCAAAGTAAGCGAGTGTTTAAGTTTTAAATGTGTACAGTATGAGTGGGGGAGTCAAAACAAAGAGCAGAAAGATGCAAGAAACAGAAGGACAGGCTCGAAGCGACACAAACGGACAAAAACAAACAAGTTGGCGGAGACGATGCAACAGAGGCCCTTCATGAGGGATTAAAAAGCATTAGTACACAAATCAGCAACTTGAGAATTAAAAGCGGTCTTCACATCATTCAAAGACGAATTCAAGCGGGATATGAGAGAAGAGCTGGCCGAATTTATACATGAAATGAATCATCAGATGGTGGCGAACACCCAAGCAATACAAGACCAAAATTTAAAAACGGAAGAAGCTGCTGCCCGAATAGAGGAGCTGGAAACATGGAGTGCTGCTGCAAACA
The DNA here is from genome assembly GCF_053455715.1 of Rhinoraja longicauda. NCBI lineage: Eukaryota > Metazoa > Chordata > Chondrichthyes > Rajiformes > Arhynchobatidae > Rhinoraja > Rhinoraja longicauda. The sequence goes on from NC_135957.1 coordinate 3,627,763, forward strand.
ACGTACTCCAAGAAACACTGAAAGATCAGAAGATACTTGTCGACAAACTGAACGATCTGGAATCCAGCGCCCGAAGAAATAATCTGCGGATATACGGTGTGGCGGAGGGTGTGGAAGGCAGCTCAGTACCTCAGTTTGTGGAGAAACTGCTCAGAAGTGAAATGGCAATCCCTGAAACGACAGATTTACAGATTCAACGAGCACACAGAGCCCTGGCACAGAAACCAAGTCCCAGCTCACCTCCGAGATCCATAATTGTCCACTTTCTCCAGTTTAAAGTTAAAGAGATGGTTCTCAAACAGGCATGGCAAAAGAAGATCCAACTTGGAGAATGAATGCTGTCTTTTGACCACGACTATACTACTGCTGTAGTACAACAACGTAAGGCATACAAACATGTTAAAAGCATCCTAAAAGAGGAAGGAATCCACTTTCAGACACCATTCACCAAGACACGTATTCACTGGGACAGCGGACCCCAACCCTACAACAACGCAAGGGAAGCCGTGCGTAAGCTACAACGGAGAGGCTATAAAGTGCAAGAGCCGCGGGGAGACAAAGACATGCCGCCGCTGCTTGAACAACTCCGCCAAACGGCGCCGTGGCAGCTTGTCAGGAGACACGGAGAATCAGAGACAGTCAGATGGGCACGGGAGCATCTCCAAGAAATCCAACGAAAGACTCGTGCTTGAACTGAGATATGATTATGAAGGTACGCATAGACATGGATAATACAGTGGTCTCCACCACAATATGGTAGATACTGAGTTCTTATGGAATCCTAGGTTTACAAATAAGTGCACAGATATGCATATTGATAGACAAATCCGTTTATATGCCTGGTTCTAAGAATATCACCAAGCATCACAGACCTCATGTGAGTGTAATTAATGTTGATTTAATACAACTTTCTGTACTAGATAAATCCGACTGTTAGGGAGATTAGCGAAATATTAGAGCTAGAATGAGTGGAGGGACAATGTCAAGGACTTAAGCTGATGTCTTTACATGTTATGGTTAGACATAGTACAGGAAATATTTGTGATGGAGAAAATGACATTCTCTAAGAGTGAAAGAAGACGAGTTTAACAGAAAATGGGGAAAATGGATTAGCACGGTAGCGCAGCGGTAGAGTTGCTGCTTTACAGCGAATGCAGCGCCGGAGACTCGGGTTCGATCCTGACCACGGGTGCTGCACTGTAAGGAGTTTGTACGTTCTCCCCGTGACCTGCGTGGGTTTTCTCCGAGATCTTCGGTTTCCTCCCACACTCCAAAGACGTACAGGTATGTAGGTTAATTGGCTGGGTAAAATGTAAAAATTGTCCCTAGTGGGTGTAGGATAGTGTTAATGTGCGGGGATCACTGGGCGGCACGGACTTGGAGGGCCGAAAAGGCCTGTTTCCGGCTGTATATATATGATATGATATGATAAAGACATAAACACTATAATTTTATTGACAATAATGTAAGTTATTGGAAAATGTTTTAATAAGAAAATAGTTCTGTATACTGCATCATTAATTGTAAACTGATTGTAAGTTTAATTGTAAACTGATTAATTGTAAACTGATTGCACTGTTGTAAGTTCCGTTGTTATATGTGTATTTTATTTGTGTATGCATAAAAGCAATAAAGATTAAAGTGCCAACAAAAAAATATAACATCGATTTCAACGAAACTTCTTCCATTAGCACCAAAGGTGAGTAAGGTGGGCCTAAAATTGTCGCGCTATCGTGTACCGTTTTGGCTGTAGTTCCGGAACAAACAAACAAACAAACAAACAAGAGTTTTAGTATATAGATGTTGCTCCTACCCCCCACCCCCTCATCTCATTTTCTAAAGGTGCGTTTTTCTACAAATTCACTCCACGGATAGAGGTAGCTTATCATTGATATTAGACACAAAATGCTGGAGTAACTCAGCGGGACAGGTAGCATCTCTGGAGAGAAGGAATGGGGAACGTTTCAGGTCGAGACCCCTTTTCAGACCTCGGCCTGAAATGTCACCCATTCCTTCTCTCCAGAGATGCTGCCTGTCCCGCTGAGTTACTCCAGCATTTTGTATCTATCTTTGATTTAAACCAGCATCTGCAGTTCCTACATCAAAAATCTTCTAACTCACCTCTCTAACTCCAGGTCCCTCAGGTCGGCCGACTTGGGGCTACTCACTATCCCGCGGTCTAGGCTTAAGCTCAGGGGTGACCGCGCTTTTGCGGTTGCAGCTCCTAGACTGTGGAACAGCATCCCTCTCCCCATCAGAACTGCCCCCTCCATCGACTCCTTTAAGTCCAGGCTCAAAACCTATTTCTACTCCCTAGCGTTTGAGGCTCATTGAGGAGGCGCTGTGAACTATTTTGTATGTGCTGTTATCTTTGTGTGTTATAAAAATATGTTATGTTTTTGTTTATGTTTCATTTTTTTCCTTAGTACATAATCAGATGTACAGCACTTTGGTCAACGTGGGTTGTTTTTAAATGTGCTATACAAATAAAATTGACTTGACTTGACTTCTACACACTTATCATTGAAGCGATAGGTCAGTGTTATTTTGTGTGAAAGTATTGCAAGCCCGCAGATGTTTTAGAACATCACTGAATGTATCATTATCATAAACGTGCACTCATCCAGATATCATGCTCAGATTGATGTCCAAACTGAGTTAACTCCATGCACATTAGCGACAGAATCTTCCTCAAGCTGAGCATTTTTCTTCATAATATCTACTGGACTATCAACAAACACCCACAAAGAAAATGAACATAATCTATTGCATTATTATTGTTGAATGAGGAGTTAAACTTTATTATGACAAAATTACTTTGGCCTATGAAAAGTTCTTGGAAGAAATTTTGTGTAATCTGAACGTCGGCTTAAATGTGAAAAGATAATGACAAGGTACAGCTTGCATGTCATTTGGGTAGCATTGTGACAATTGACCTGGAAAAATTGTTCCCCTAGATAGAATGTGAAAGGCCAAGTGTTGCCTCAATTAGTCATAAATCAATTTTAATATTATTAAGATTAAAATAGAAAACCACAAAGGGATATGGATTTATGTGAATCCCTGCAATTAACATTATGCAAGTTTATTCACATCCTTTTCCTGTTTTGTACACCGTTTTAGATATTTTGAAGAGGCCATTGATTGCTTTTATTTAGTTTGACAGAATTGCCTGACAGTAATAAAACTTATCAAAGCAAACTGTTTCTGGCCAAGTTAGATTGAAATCCCTTGCGGCTACATACAAGTAACTCGCTCTGAACTAACAAAACAGACCAATGCTTTGAAGGCTTGAGGATGAAAACACACCTGCTCCTTGATTTTAGGCAGTTTGTGGATTACATTGCTGAAAAACATTAAGGGAAATTATGAGTGTGATACAAATCATGCATTATTAAAAATGTTTTGGGATAGATGGTGAAGGGAAGGGCATGGATTAATAAAAATATTAATAATTAAGCATAGCATCCTTGCAATTTCTGAACAGGATTATTGCAATAAATTAAGATAGTAAAAAAACACAAAGTGCTGGAGGAACTTTGGGTCAGGCAGCGTCTGTGGCAGGAATGAACAGATGATGTTTTGTCAGAATCCTTCAGGGGAGTCCAGAACAAGGGGCCACAGTTTAAGAATAAGGGGTAGGCCATTTAGAACGGAGATGAGGAAGAACTGTTTCAGTCAGAGAGTGGTGAAGGTGTGGAATTCTCTGCCTCAGAAGGCAGTGAAGGCCAGTTCGTTGGATGCTTTCAAGAGAGAGCTGGATAGAGCTCTTAAGGATAGCAGAGTGAGGGGGTATGGGGAGAAGGCAGGAACGGGGTACTGATTGAGAGTGACCAGCCATGATCGCATTGAATGGCGGTGCTGGCTCAAAGGGCTGAATGGCCTACTCCTGCACCTATTGTCTATTGTCTATTGAGTGGGGGGGGGGGGGGGGGGGGGAAGAAGGCTAAAAAAAGGTTGGGGTGTGGCAAATCCTGGCAAATGGTAGGTGGATATAGATGAAGGGGTGGAGATAGAGACAAAAGCTTGAGGTGAAAAGGAGACAAAAGGGTGTCAGACAAGGAAAGAAGACGAGAAGGGAGATGTAATACTGGAGGGAGGGATATGAGTGAAACAGGTCATGGGGGTGGGGAATATCCACCTATCACTTGTGTAGGAAGGAACTGCAGAGGCCAAAGTCTTCCATTAGCACTCAACGGTGAGTAAGGTGGGCTTAATATTGTCGCGCTATCATGTATTGTTTTGGCTGTAGTTCAGGAACAAACAAGAGTTTTAGTATATAGATATTCACGCTCTGGATAGGGTGGAGGGGAAGAATGCAGGCATTCAAGTTTGCTGCAGATACGAAAATAGGTGGAAGGGCATGTTGCAATAAGGATATAAATAGATGGAATGAGTAGGTGAAAATGTGGCAAGTGAAGTTCAATGTGGAAAGTGAGGTAATGCACTGCGGTGAGAAGAATCTAAAGGTAGACCATTATCTAAATGGAAACAGGTTGCAGACAAGTGAAATAGAGAAGGATACATAGAACATAAACAATATACCAGAGGAACGGGTTCTACACCTCACCATCTCTGCACCAACTGTGATGCCATCCCATCGAATCCTAACTAATCCCATCTTCTTGCATATGGTCTGTTTCCCTTGCTATTTCTAAATGCCTCTTATATGTTCCTATCATATCTGTTTCTGCCGCCTTCCCAGCCAGTGCATTCCAGGCGTGTTCTCCGTGTAAAATAAAATGCTTGCCTCATACATCTCTTTTAAATAGCCTCCCTATTACCTCAAATCTGTGTCCTCCAGAATTGGATAATTCCACTAATTTATAATATTTCTAGATACTTCACAGTAAATGGTTTGACCATAGGGAGTATTGTAGATTTGGGAGTCAGAACGCTGCATGTACATCCTTCCATGAAACCGACGGCTTCCATAATAGGTAGACAGGGTAGTGAAGAAGTTGTTTTTGTACACTTGTCTTCATCGGTCAAGGTATTGAATGTTGGAGTTTGGATAATAGACAATAGGTGCAGGAGTAGGCCATTCAACCCTTCGAGCCAGCACCGCCATTCAATGTGATCATGTGCTGATCATTCACAATAAGTACCCCGTTCCTGCCCTCTCCCCATACCCCCTGACCGCTATCATTAAGAGCTCTATCTAGCTCTCTCTTGAAAGCATTCAGAGAATTGACCTCCACTGCCTTCTGAGGCAGAGAATTCCACTGATTTATAACTCTGTGAGTGAAAAGGTTTTTCCTTATATCTGTTCTATGTCATGTTATAGCTGTAGAGATATTGTAGGAAAATAACTGCAAATGCTGGTACAAATCGAAGGTATCACAAAATGCTGGAGTAACTCAGCAGGTCAGGCAGCATCTCGGGACAGAAGGAATAGGTGACGTTTTGGGTCGAGACCCTTCTTCAGACTTTAGGATTCGATGGGATGGCATCGCAGTTGGTGCAGAGATGGTGAGGTGTAGAACCCATTCCTCTGGTATATTGTTTATGTTCTATGTATCCTATATTTAAGTTGTGTGCAACCTGTTCCCGAAACATCACCCATTCCTTCTCTCCTGAGATGCTGCCTGACCTGCTGTAAAGATATTGGTAAGGCCACTTTGGGAGTACTCTGCACAATTCTGGTCACCCTACCATAGGAAGGATGTAATTAAACTGTAAAGGGTTTTTGAAAATGTTGGTTTGGAAAGTTTGAGTTATAAGAAGTGGCTGCCTACGTTTGGTTTATTTTCCTTGGTGCATAGGAGGCTGAGGGGGTGACCTTACAGAGGTTTATAAAATCACGAGGAGCATAGATGAGGTGAATTGCCACAGTCTTCTCCCCCAGGATTGGGAAATCAAGAACTCTCAATCCACTTTCCACAGTTTCTGCCTAATATTTTTTAAATCAATCTTTCCCCAATGTAGCACTTTCATCTGAGAACTATTCTTACCCTTATTCATAATGTCATAAGTGATTTTGTCGTGGTTACCGGTGTTCAAAATGAAGCAGATGACACGGAGAATTCTTCAAGAAGTTAAAGCCTTTATTTGCAAACAACGGCTGGAACAATCAGGATGTCAACCATCTGACTGCCCACTTAGTACATCGGGCAGCCTATTTTTATAGGATTCTTTCAGCCTTATCTTCTTTTCCTTATCTCGCCCTCATACTCCTCTTTACAGTTATTCATCTCTTTGTAGTCACCCTGTTTACCCTACCACCATTAAACCCCACTCATTGATGAATGTCTGTATTTCTTCACATGTTGCCTTCCACTCTGCCACCATTAAACTTTCAAGTAATCACACCACTCATTGATGGATGTCTGTATTTCTTCACATGTCACCTTTCACCCTTGTCTTCTATCCTGGTTCATCCATCAATGTTTCTCCTCCTCCTGAGCAGCAGTTACAGACACGTGTCAAGGGTAAGGAATGTCTAGAGTGCCTTAATTAGTTACAGAGAGGCACCTAATGCCTAAGTAGTTACAAACCTTAAACAACAATGTCTAATGTATAAAATAATATCGTATTATCTCCCATAATAGGAGCAGAATTAGGCCTTTTGGCCCATCAAGTCTGATCTTGGCTGATCAATCGTGGCTGATCTATCTCTCCCTCCTAACCCAATTCTCCTGTCTTCTCCCCATTGCCCCTGACATCTGTACTAATCAAGAGTAGACACAAAATGCTGAAGCATCTCAGGAGAGAAGGAATGGGTGACGTTTCGGGTCGAGACTCTTCTTCAGACTGATGTCAGGGGAGGGGGCGGAAAAAGATAGGATGTAGTCGGAGACAGGAAGACCAGTAGGAGAACTGGGAAGGGGGAGGGGATAGAGAGGGGAAGCAGGGACTAACTGAAGTGGGAGAAGTCAATGTTCATACTGCTGGGGTGTAAACTGCCCAAGCGAAATATAAAGTGCTGTTCCTCCAATTTGCGCTGGGCCTCACTCTGACAATGGAGGAGGCCCAGGACAGAAAGGTCAGATTGGGAATGGGAGGGGGAGTTGAAGTGCTGAGCCACCGGGAGATCAGGTTGGTTGAGACGGTTGAGCGGAGGTGTTCAGCGAAACTAATCAAGAATCTATCTCTGCCTTAAAAATATCAATTGACTTGGCCTCCACAGCCTTCTGTGGCAAAGAATTTCACAGATTCACCATCCTCTGATTAAAGAAATTCCTCTTCATCGCCTTCCAAACGGGACGGTCATTTTATTCTCAGACTATGACCTCTGGTCCTAGACCCTCCCACTAATGGAAACATCCTCTCTACACCCACTCCATCCAAGCCTTTCACTATTCGGTATGTTTCAATGAGGTCCTTACCCATCCTTCTAAACTCCAACGAGTATACCAGTGCCATTAAGCGCTCATCCTATGTTAAACCACTCATTCCTGGGATAATTCTTGTAAACCTCCTCTGGAACGTCTCCAGAGTCAGCACTCCATCTAAAGTTCGTGAAATTATGGTCACTGTTCCAAAAATGCTCCCCCCAACAGCAACTTTGATCACCTGGCCAGGCTCTTTCCTCGCTTGGTGCAATGTCCAGGAGTTTTTTATTGTTCAAAAATCAAAATGTTATCAGGCAGGTGTAGCATGTGGTTAGGAAGGCAAAAGACATATCACCTTTATTGTAAGAATGTTGCTGTGGGTGACCTTTTATTTCACTGCACATCTTGTATGTGTATGTGACAAATAAACTTGACTTGACTTGATATGGGGAAGTGTTGTTATAATTTAACAGGATCCTACTGAGGCCAAACTTTTTTTTTTTTAAATATACCATCATTAGAGCCAGATCAAAACGCATTCATTAGGTTAATTCATGGGATGAGAAGGTTATAGAACAGTGCAGCACATGAACAAGCCCACAATGTGCCAAACATGATGCCAAGACCATCTGTTATCTACCTGCAGAAAATTTACTTCCTTCCATTCCCTGCATATATTATTATTATCCATTATGCCTATCCAAAGGTCTCTTAAATGCCTCTATCGTATATTTAGATTTTTTTTTAGATTTAGAGATACAGCGCGGAAACAGGCCCTTCGGCCCACCGAGTCCGCGCCGCCCAGCGATCCCCGCACACTAACACTTTCCTACACCCACTAGGGACAATTTTTACATTTACCCAGTCAATTAACCTACAAACCTGCACGTCTTTGGACTGTGGGAGGAAACCGAAGATCTCGGAGAAAACCCACGCAGGTCACGGGGAGAACGTACAAACTCTGGACAGACGGCGCCCGTAGTCAGGATCGAACCTGAGTGTCCGGCGCTGCATTCGCTGTAAGGCGGCAACTCTACCGCTGCGCCACCGTGCCGCCCTTGATGCCTAAACCACCAACCCCAACAGTGGGTTCCAGACACTCGCCACTCTCTCTGTTTGAAAATGAAGTTGCCCCACACATTTCCTTGAAACTTTGACTCTCGCCTTAAAACCGTGCCCTCCAGCATTTGATTTTCCCACCCTGGGTAAAACGTTCTGACTGTCTACCCCTTCTATGCCTCATAATCTATATACTAAAACTCTGGTTTGTTTGTTTGTTCCTGAACTACAGCCAAAACAGTACACGATAGCGCGACAATTTTAGGCCCACCTTACTCACCGTCGTCCCTTTGGTGCTAATGGAAGAAGTTTCATTGAAATTGGTGTTATATTTAAAGTTATTCACATTTTAAAGTTTAAATCTATCTCCTAGGGAGGGAGGGAGGAGTGGAGGATAAGGGGGTTTGAGAGAGATGGCGTGGGAGGGAGGAGGGGGAGGGGGAGAGAGGGGGAGGGGGCAGGGTGAGAGGGGAGGAGAGGAGGGGGGGAGGAGAGGGTGCTGCATCAATGCAGGAGAGGTTTGGGCCCAACGGGTCCACTTGGTCTAGTGTTATATATAATTCTATCTGGTCTCCCTGCACCTTCTGGCGTTCCAGAGAAAAACAACCCAAATCAGTCCCTTTAGCTAATACCCCTTATTCCAGGTAGTGTAAGAAAATAACTGCAGATGCTGGTACAAATCGAAGGTATTTATTTCACAAAATGCTGGAGTAGCTCAGCAGGTCAGGCAGCATCTCAGGAGATGCTTATTCCAGGCATCATTCTGGTGAACCTCTGCGCTCCTTCCAAAGCCTCCACATCCTTTCTGTAATAAGGCGACCAGAACTGCATGCGGTGCGCCAATTGCAGCCGAACCAATGCCCTATAAAACTGTATCATGATTTCCTGATTCTTATACTCAATAGCCCGACCTATTAAAGCAAGCATACAATACGCTTCTTTACCACTCCATTTACTTGCATTGTCACGTTCAGGGAGTTATGGACTTGGACCCCAAGATCCCTCTGTAGATCAATGCTTTAAATTGCATTTGATCTCCCGGAGTGCCACGACCCCTTGTAATTTTCATACAGGTAAAATAAGTCTATTGAGGATGCCATGTCCTTTGCACGACGTTCAGCTCCGAATCACTTTGACAATTAGATCTATGTCAGGATGTTGACTACAGCTCTAAACTCCTGGAACCTGACCATGGGTCCACAACCTACAACTGGACTTCCTGACCAGCAGATCCCATTCGATTAGAATCGGTCATAAAACTTCCTCCAGCTTGACCCTCAACACTGATGCTCATCAAGGTTGTGTTGGAAGGAACTGCAGATACTGGTTTACATCGAAGATAGACACAAAAAGCTGGAGTTACTCAGCGGGTCAGACAGTATTTCTGGAGAAAAGGAATAGGTGATGTTTCGGGTCGAGACCCTTCTTCAACCCGAAACGTCAGGCAGAAACGGGGTACTGATTGAGAATGATCAGCCATGATCACATTGAATGGTGGTGCTGGCTCGAAGGGCCGAATGGCCTACTCCTGCATCTATTGTCTATTGTCATCTATTCCTTGTCTCCAGAGATGCTGTCTGACCCGCTGAGTTACTCCAGCTTTTTGTGTCGCCCTTCAAGTACTGTTCGCGGTCCCCTGATCTGCTCCCTGTAGACCCATGACTACGTGACTAAATAGAACACCAACTTGATATTTACTTCCGCCAATGAGACCACTGTTGTTAGCTGGATCAACAACATTGATGAGGTGGAGTATGCTAAAGAGATCGGGAACCTTGTGTCATGGTGTCAGAACAACAACCTATCCCTAAACATCTGCATGAACGTCAACATGGCTGTTGACCTGAGGAAGCTGGAGGGGAGGTAGGGGGTTGGAGCAGGTTGGTTAAGATAACCCCAGGCTTCTCCTGTTCTCAGAGACCATTTGTAAATTGAAGGCATTAAAGCCCAATGGCTACAAAAATGGCATAGTCACGAGACCAATGTGTGTACAGCCAATGTTGTTCTTCATCACAAAGAAACCTGCAGTCTACTTGTGTTCTGCCTGCTGGAATATGGGATGAGAAATGTAACAGTCATACCAATTGTTGTGGAGCTTTTTAAATATGGATTTTGGAAAGGTGAGGCAGTAGTAGAGTTGCTGCCTTACAGTGAATGCAGCACCGGAGACCCGGGTTCCATCCCGACCACGGGTGCTGTCTGTACGGAGTTTGTACCTTCTCCCCGTGACCTGTGTGGGTTTTCTCCGAGATCTTCAGTTTCCTCCCGCACTCCAAAGACGTACAGGTATGTAGGTTAATTGACTGGGTATGAAATATTACACAATAATTTTTGTCATTACTTGCAAACTTTTGCTTGTCATAAACTTTTATGACATTTGAATTGTCAGATTGGATCACAGATGACTAACATTGGTTGCCTGGAGGCCTGGGCGGCGCGGACTCGGTGGGCCGAAGGGCCTGTTTCCACGCTGTATCTCTAAAAAGAAATCTAAAAAAAAAGACATTTTCAATAACCTCTTGGGAGACAACAGGTGCTGCGGTAAAGTTGCTGCCTCACAGCGCCAGAGACCCGGGCTCCATCCTGACTATGGGTGCTGTCTGTACGGAGCTTGTACGTTCTCCCCATGACCTGCGTGGGTTTTCTCAGGGAGCTCCGGTTTCCCCCCACACTGCAAAGAAGTACAGGTTTGTGTGCTAATTGGCTTGGTAAAATTGTAAATTGTCGCTAGGGTGTGTAGGATAATTGGCAGGAGGGCGTGTTTCCACACTGTATCTCTAAACTAAACTAAACAGGGTGGTTTAAATTACCTTTTTTCACAAAATGCTGGAGTAACTCAGCAGGTCAGGCAGCATCTCGGGAGAGAAGGAATGGGTGACGTTTCGGGTCGAGACCCTTCTTCAGACTGATGTCGGGGGTGGGACAAAGGAAGGATATAGGTGGAGACAGGAAGATAGAGGGAGATCTGGGAAGGAGGAGGGGAAGGGAGGGACAGAGGAGCTATCTGAAGTTGGAGAAGTCGACGTTCATACCACCGGGCCGCAAACTGCCCAGGCGAAATATGAGGTGCTGCTCCTCCAATTTCCGGCGGGCCTCACTATGGCACTGGAGGAGGCCCATGACAGAGAGGTCAGACTGGGAATGGGAGGGGGAGTTGAAGTGCTGGGCCACCGGGAGATCAGTGGCGTTAATGCGGACCGAGCGCAGGTGTTCAGCGAAGCGATCGCCGAGCCTGCGCTTGGTTTCGCCGATATAGATGAGTTGACATCTAGAGCAGCGGATGCAATAGATGAGGTTGGAGGAGGTGCAGGTGAACCTTTGTCTCACCTGGAAAGAATGTTTGGGTCCTTTGATGGAGTTGAGGGGGGAGGTAAAGGGACAGGTGTTGCATCTCGTGCGGTTGCAAGGGAAAGTGCCCGGGGTTAGGGTGGTTTGGGTAGGAAGGGACGAGTGGACCAGGGAGTTGCGGAGGGAACGGTCTCTGCGGAATGCAGAGAGGGGAGGGGATGGGAAGATATGGCCAGTGGTGGGGTCCTGTTGTAGGTGACGGAAATGTTGGTGGATGATATGTTGGATCCGCTGGCTGGTGGGGTGGAAGGTGAGAACGAGGGGGATCCTGTCCTTGTTGCGAGTGGGGGGATGGGGAGCAAGAGCGGAGCTGCGGGATGTAGAAGAGACCCTAGTGAGAGCCTCATCTATAATGGAGGAGGGGAAGCCCCGTTTTCTGAAAAACGAGGACATCTCGGAAGCCCTAGTCTGAAACACCTCATCCCGGGCACAGATGCGGCGTAGACGGAGGAATTGGGAGTAGGGGATAGACTTTTTGCAGGGGACCGGGTGGGAAGAAGTGTAGTCCAGATAGCTGTGCGAGTCGGTGGGCTTGTAATAAATGTCCGTCACTAATTTTTCTCCTGTGATGGAGATGGTGAGGTCCAGAAACGGGAGGGAGATGTCAGAGATAGTCCAGGTATATTTAAGGGCAGGATGGAAATTGGAGGTGAAGCATCTGCAGTTATTTTCTTATACTACTGGTTGCTCCACTGCGATTTACCCGAAACGTCACCCATTCCTTCTCTCCCGAGATGCTGCCTGACCAGCATCTGCAGTTATTTTCTTATACTACTGGTTGCTCCACTGCGATTTACCCGAAACGTCACCCATTCCTTCTCTCCCGAGATGCTGCCTGACCAGCATCTGCAGTTATTTTCTTATACTACTGGTTGCTCCACTGCGATTTACCCGAAACGTCACCCATTCCTTCTCTCCCGAGATGCTGCCTGACCAGCATCTGCAGTTATTTTCTTATACTACTGGTTGCTCCACTGCGATTTACCCGAAACGTCACCCATTCCTTCTCTCCCGAGATGCTGCCTGACCAGCATCTGCAGTTATTTTCTTATACTACTGGTTGCTCCACTGCGATTTACCCGAAACGTCACCCATTCCTTCTCTCCCGAGATGCTGCCTGACCAGCATCTGCAGTTATTTTCTTATACTACTGGTTGCTCCACTGCGATTTACCCGAAACGTCACCCATTCCTTCTCTCCCGAGATGCTGCCTGACCAGCATCTGCAGTTATTTTCTTATACTACTGGTTGCTCCACTGCGATTTACCCGAAACGTCACCCATTCCTTCTCTCCCGAGATGCTGCCTGACCAGCATCTGCAGTTATTTTCTTATACTACTGGTTGCTCCACTGCGATTTACCCGAAACGTCACCCATTCCTTCTCTCCCGAGATGCTGCCTGACCAGCATCTGCAGTTATTTTCTTATACTACTGGTTGCTCCACTGCGATTTACCCGAAACGTCACCCATTCCTTCTCTCCCGAGATGCTGCCTGACCAGCATCTGCAGTTATTTTCTTATACTACTGGTTGCTCCACTGCGATTTACCCGAAACGTCACCCATTCCTTCTCTCCCGAGATGCTGCCTGACCAGCATCTGCAGTTATTTTCTTATACTACTGGTTGCTCCACTGCGATTTACCCGAAACGTCACCCATTCCTTCTCTCCCGAGATGCTGCCTGACCAGCATCTGCAGTTATTTTCTTATACTACTGGTTGCTCCACTGCGATTTACCCGAAACGTCACCCATTCCTTCTCTCCCGAGATGCTGCCTGACCAGCATCTGCAGTTATTTTCTTATACTACTGGTTGCTCCACTGCGATTTACCCGAAACGTCACCCATTCCTTCTCTCCCGAGATGCTGCCTGACCAGCATCTGCAGTTATTTTCTTATACTACTGGTTGCTCCACTGCGATTTACCCGAAACGTCACCCATTCCTTCTCTCCCGAGATGCTGCCTGACCAGCATCTGCAGTTATTTTCTTATACTACTGGTTGCTCCACTGCGATTTACCCGAAACGTCACCCATTCCTTCTCTCCCGAGATGCTGCCTGACCAGCATCTGCAGTTATTTTCTTATACTACTGGTTGCTCCACTGCGATTTACCCGAAACGTCACCCATTCCTTCTCTCCCGAGATGCTGCCTGACCAGCATCTGCAGTTATTTTCTTATACTACTGGCTGCTCCACTGCGATTTACCCGAAACGTCACCCATTCCTTCTCTCCCGAGATGCTGCCTGACCAGCATCTGCAGTTATTTTCTTATACTACTGGTTGCTCCACTGCGATTTACCCGAAACGTCACCCATTCCTTCTCTCCCGAGATGCTGCCTGACCAGCATCTGCAGTTATTTTCTTATACTACTGGTTGCTCCACTGCGATTTACCCGAAACGTCACCCATTCCTTCTCTCCCGAGATGCTGCCTGACCAGCATCTGCAGTTATTTTCTTATACTACTGGTTGCTCCACTGCGATTTACCCGAAACGTCACCCATTCCTTCTCTCCCGAGATGCTGCCTGACCAGCATCTGCAGTTATTTTCTTATACTACTGGTTGCTCCACTGCGATTTACCCGAAACGTCACCCATTCCTTCTCTCCCGAGATGCTGCCTGACCAGCATCTGCAGTTATTTTCTTATACTACTGGTTGCTCCACTGCGATTTACCCGAAACGTCACCCATTCCTTCTCTCCCGAGATGCTGACTGACCAGCATCTGCAGTTATTTTCTTATACTACTGGTTGCTCCACTGCGATTTACCCGAAACGTCACCCATTCCTTCTCTCCCGAGATGCTGCCTGACCAGCATCTGCAGTTATTTTCTTATACTACTGGTTGCTCCACTGCGATTTACCCGAAACGTCACCCATTCCTTCTCTCCCGAGATGCTGCCTGACCAGCATCTGCAGTTATTTTCTTATACTACTGGTTGCTCCACTGCGATTTACCCGAAACGTCACCCATTCCTTCTCTCCCGAGATGCTGCCTGACCAGCATCTGCAGTTATTTTCTTATACTACTGGTTGCTCCACTGCGATTTACCCGAAACGTCACCCATTCCTTCTCTCCCGAGATGCTGCCTGACCAGCATCTGCAGTTATTTTCTTATACTACTGGTTGCTCCACTGCGATTTACCCGAAACGTCACCCATTCCTTCTCTCCCGAGATGCTGCCTGACCAGCATCTGCAGTTATTTTCTTATACTACTGGTTGCTCCACTGCGATTTACCCGAAACGTCACCCATTCCTTCTCTCCCGAGATGCTGCCTGACCAGCATCTGCAGTTATTTTCTTATACTACTGGTTGCTCCACTGCGATTTACCCGAAACGTCACCCATTCCTTCTCTCCCGAGATGCTGCCTGACCAGCATCTGCAGTTATTTTCTTATACTACTGGTTGCTCCACTGCGATTTACCTGAAACGTCACCCATTCCTTCTCTCCCGAGATGCTGCCTGACCAGCATCTGCAGTTATTTTCTTATACTACTGGTTGCTCCACTGCGATTTACCCGAAACGTCACCCATTCCTTCTCTCCCGAGATGCTGCCTGACCAGCATCTGCAGTTATTTTCTTATACTACTGGTTGCTCCACTGCGATTTACCCGAAACGTCACCCATTCCTTCTCTCCCGAGATGCTGCCTGACCAGCATCTGCAGTTATTTTCTTATACTACTGGTTTAAATTACCTACGTTGATGGACCCTGCCTGATTCTCTATCCAAATCGCCATCTGTCCACAGCACTTTGTGTTTTGCTTAAGATTCCAACATCTGCAATTCCTTGTGTGCCCTGATTATTATTTCTTTGATTTATTGACTTCAATGGAATGAAAACATAAATATTTTATGATTTACAATATCTCATAAATAACAACCTCCAATTTTTCTGTTTTCTTGTTTTTAAGGAACCACATTTAAATTTTATAAATTCTCCCAATTCGTTTAAGAAATCGCACCAAATCTTTCTGGGAGAAGAGAATAAAAACTACTGTGGACACTTTATTGTTTAGCATTGTCCCAAGAACCAAGCTTTAATGATTTATATTGCAACCTGCACTTTCACAGTAATTACCATATACAGTCAACAATTATATACTGTTCAGCAACTGTGTGGTAGGAAACATCCTTGAGATTTGTAGGAAGGAACTGCAGATGCTGGTTTAAACCGAAGAAGTCTGAAGAAGGACTCAACTCGAAACGTCACCCATTCCTTCTCTCCAGAGATGCTGCCTGTCCCGCTGAGTTACTCCAGCTTTTTGTGTTTATCCTTAAGAGATTAACAATGACTATTCACTATCTTTTTAAAAAAACATATCAATCCCACTTCCCTTACGTTATCGTATTCCATACACTTTGTCCCATGCACCTATGTATTTCCTTCAAATGCACAGTCTTTTACGATTAGGGGATTCGAGAACCAGTGAACCTCGGTTTACAGTGAGGGGGGAATGATTTAATAGGATCCCGAGGAGTAAGTATTTTACACAAAGGGTGGTAGGTATATGGAACGAGATGCTGAAGGAGATAGTTGAGGCAGGTGCTATCACAACATTTAAAAAACATTTAGACAGGTACATGGATAGGATAGGTTTAGGTGGATATTGGGCAAACGCAGGCAGGTGGGACTAGAGTTAGGGCATGTTGGTCGGCATTGTCAAGTTGGGCCGACAGGCCTGTTTTCATTCTGTGTGACTGACTACCCCCACCCATAGCCACAAATGTCCCCCAAATCCAACTAGTCTTTCATACCTTTAGTTAACAGGACTTCAATCCGTTCAAGTATTTATGCAGCCTGGCAGATAGTGTAAGAAAATAACTGTAGATGCTGGTACAAATCGAAGGTATTTATTCACAAAATGCTGGAGTAACTCAGCAGGTCAGGCAGCATCTCAGGAGAGAAGGAAATCAGCTTGGCAGATAAATTACTTTATTACATATTCATGATTCTAGGACTGGATTGATGCTAACCTAATGCCATTTTCAGAGCCCAGACATGTAATTCCCAAAAGAGCATTTGTCATGTTTTCCAGTGTAGTGCTGGCGGCCTGTGTTCGTTTTAGCATGCATTACCCTGTTAAGCTATTGGAAATTCTTTACAGCTCTTGGTCCAGGAGCTTTGGCAGCAAGCTCTGAAAGATCACTCAGCTAATGGGGGCGATGCAAAGTTGAAGAATGCCTACTGTAACAATGGGGTAGGGGTGCAGAGAGAATACTCCAAGGATGTCAGAGTGACTTGGGCAGGCTGGTGAAGAACAGAACCTCCTGCAGGCAAGTTCATTACGCAATGAGACACAGAGGCTACTGGGCTTGAGGGAGGGATTTGGTATCTCTGAATGCTTTCACTTTGTGGAAGTTTAGAGTTATAAGAAATACTTGCTCTGCAAAGACTCCAGGGAAATAAGATTTTTCTCCACTTGAGAAGAAAGCATTTTCCATTCGTGTATGGTATTGAGCAATGTCCCTGATGTTAAATTGACCAGAAAGATGTGAAGGAAAAAAACTGCAGATGCTGGTGTAAATCGAAGGTAGACACAAAATGCTGGAGTAACTCAGTGGGTCAGGCAGCATCTCGGGAGAGAAGGAATGGGTGACGTTTCGGGTCGAGACCCTTCTTCAGATAGATGTGATATACATTGGGAGCCTGGAATAATTCCGAGGCATGGTCAATATTTCGGGAACATTTAAGGCAGTATCTGAGCCCACGAGAAGTTACATCAGTGAGGTCAAAGAACTGTGGGGTATTTTCAAATAGTGGTGAAACAGTTAATAAAGATTAGCGATTCTGCAAGCATTGAGGGTTGTCATTTGTTTTTGGAAAATAACTTTGAGCTTTGCTCCATTGCTGAGATTCTCGAGAGAGTTTCGCACTGCAGAAAAAGTGCCATCTATATACTAAAACTCTCGTTTGTTTGTTTGTTCCTGAACTACACCAAAAACGGTACAAGATAGCGCGACAATTTTAGGCCCACCTTACTCACCGTCGTCCTTTTGGTGCTAATGGAAGAAGTTTCATTGAAATCGGTGTTATATTTTTATAGTTATTCACATTTTAAAGTTTAAATCTATCTCCTAGGGAGGGAGGGGGGAGAGAGGGGGGGAGGCGGGAGGAGGGAGGATAAGTGGGGTTGAGGGGGATGGATTGGGGGCAGGGGGGAGGGCAGGGAGGAGGGAGGGAAGGGGGAAGGGGAGGGAGGGGAGAGGGAAAGGAGAGGGTGCTGCACCAATGCAAGAGAGGTTTGGGCCCAACGGGTCCACTTGGTCTAGTTGTATATCAGAATCCCACTGAAAAGTCAGTGGTACTAAGACATCGAGAATTCTGTGCAATAGTTGCTCAACTACAGCTTAATGGCACAGTGCCATTTTGTTTTATCCGTCAGAGTTGTGCAATGTACCTAGGCCATTATATCTCTTCATGTTTCCATGCTGCCAAATCTCTTAATCTGTGCAGAGACTTGCTGAGAATAAAAGAATAAGTTAAAATTGTCAGTACAGTATAACAATTTCCAAGGCATGGGCAGTATTTTATGATTTTTTAATGTGGAAGATACTGACAATATTCCTAGTTTGTGAAAAGTGCAGTTTAATTTGCCGAGTCGCCCCATATCAGTATTTCTGACAATGTTTCGTCAAAGCGTAAGTTATTACCCACAAACATGCTTTGACCAAACAACATAAGATTTTTGCGTATTAAATGTATTGCAAGAGGCATGCTACTTTGACATTCTTTATGTGCAACATTTAATAACTACTGTATCCACAGCTATTTAGAGATACAGCGCAGAAACGGGCCCTTCGACCCACCGGGTCCGCGCCGCCCAGTGATCCCCGCACATTAACACTATCCTACACCCACTAGGGACAATTTTTTTTTACATTTGCCCAGCCAATTAACCTACAAACCTGTACGTCTTTGGAGTGTGGGAGGAAACCGAAGATCTAGGAGAAAACCCACGCAGGTCACGGGGAGAACGTACAAACCGTACAGAAGGCGCCCGTAGTCAGGATCGAACCTGGGTCTCCGGCGCTGCATTCGCTGTAAGGCAGCAACTCTACCGCTGCGCCACCGTGCCATGTTTTAAAACACCTTGCAACAAGAGATCTGTGATGTATTTAATTACTGGACTTTTTAATATCCATAGTTAAATTCGTAATCCTTGTCAGTTTATTCAAATATAAGGTTGTTTTGCAATGGAATTCACCGAAGTCAGCACCAGCGACAACCTACATCACCTGGCGACAACATAAGACAGCGCCTACGTCAGGAGACGTCAAGCTACAATCATTGGCGTCAAACCAACAGTCGCCAACATTTTTTTAACATTTCAAAATCCAGCAGCGACCAGAAAAACGGTCCGACTCTTTGGAGACGACTCACGACCGTACAGGCAACACCCCGGTGACCGTGTGGCCACAGCCTAGTCGCCTGTAGTCACCTAAACAATCGCCTAAGTGGGACAGGGGCTTTATCCCACCACAGATGTTCTATAACCTACTGTGTTTCTCCAGCATTTTCTGTTTTCCCCCTCAATTTTATTCATCAGATTTACAGAGTTAATGTATTTAAAAATTGAAATGATCCCTGATTAAGTTATTGGAAGAGCAGAAGGTTTATTAAGAAATCATTGTGTGATTTTTAAATATATTTTTGCTCCCCTTTTGACGTTCCTGTCGGAGTTGTGCGTCACAATGGACCTGGGACATGAAATTTTGGCTTCGGCTCCAGATCTGGAAATTCATACTGGATGTTGGAGACTAGGGATTTTTGTCTCATTTGGATCCATTTCATGGAATTGAAAATCTACTTTTCTTGGTGGTGTTGTATATTTAAATTACTTCTTTAAATATCCCAGATCAGAATATTCAAAACCATATTTCTGGTGTTTTAAGAAGTCATTTCTCTTCACTGATATCCACATTCCTAAATCTTATACTTCCTATGGCATCATGAGACTCACTGTGATGGATGTTTCTTTTTTTTGTGTTGGTTGGGGTTGTGTAATTTGCTTATTTTATTGCTTTTATTGTTGGACTGTGGGTGACTAAATTTCGTCCAAAAAACTTGTTTTTTGGATGACAAATAAAGATATCCTGAATCCTGAATGTGTAGGAAAGAACTGCAGATGCTGGTTTAAATCGAAGGTAGACACAAAATGATGGAGTAACTCAGCGGGTCGGGCAGCATTTCAGGAGAGAAGGAATGGGTGACGTTTCGGGTCGAGACCCTTCTTCAGACTGATATCAGGGGAGGAGGCGGGACAAAGATAGGATGTAGTCGGAGACAGGAAGACTAGTGGGAGAACTGGGAAGGGGGAGGGGATGGAGCGGGAAAGCAGGGACTATCTGAAGTTGGAGAAGTCAATGTTCATACCGCTGGGTTGTAAACTACCCAAGCGAAATATGAGGTACTGTTCCTCCAATTTGCGCTGGGCCTCTGACAATGGAGGAGGCCCAGGACAGAAAGGTCAGACTGGGAGTGGGAGGGGGAGTTGGTCAGATTGGGAATGGGAGGGTGAGCACTCGACAAAACTTTTCAAGGATGACGCAAGAAATGCATGGTTATGTGCATTAGAGAAGTGTGAACAGATAGTGTATTTTACATTTTCAGGTGGCTGATGAACGACACATTATAAAAGATTTCTGATCATCTACAGAAAGAATGTTTCCACTTGTGTGGTGGAGCCTAACGAGAGCCAATCAATTTTAGATGCTCATCAGGAAATCAACCGGAAATTCAGCAGAACATGCTCCACTCAAAGAGTGGCGGGAATGTGGAACTTGATGCCACACGCAGTGAATAAAACAAATACTCGAGATGCACATGAGCGGAGAATGGATATCAGGAAAAAGGAAATAAAGGACATGCTAAGAGGTTTAGATCAGGGATGCAGGAGGAGGCTGAAGTGGAGTGTAAACACCAACATGGACTGGCTGGGCTAAATAAACACTAGGCACTGTACGTGCCTTACGTGGATCGGACTGGTTTGGAGGGATATGGACCAAATGCGGGCAAGTGGCACTAGTGTAGCTGGGACATATTGGGCCAAAGGGCCTGTTTCCACACTATCACTCTAAAATCTAATTGCTTTACTTATTTAATAATAATAATATATTCCAGCATTTTGTGTCTAGAATATTACTGAATTCCCTATCAAACTTTTACTGGTGTATGATGGAGATTGATTGTTCAGTGTGTGCAAAACATTCTCCCCCTCCGCTGCCACCCAACCACACATCAAAAGATAAAGGAAACTCAAATATGCTATTTGGCATCCACATTACATCCCTAATTCTAATAAGCGCAATGATAAAATCTGACTATATCCACCCGTGTTATCAGATTTCTGCATGATTTGAGAAGGAAGGTATTTGCCGTCTTTAGAAAATCTTGTCTTTGACATGTAGAGACTGAGAATCTTGTCTTGTACATTTAAATTGTCCTTTTGATTCCTTTCAACTTTGACTAAAATTCATAAGCACTCCAGGGAACAACATTGCAGTAATCACTTGATCTCCTTATCGCCTTGCCCTGTTCTCCGCCCCCGAACCTGCACACATTCAAATAGCCCTCATTAACTTGCCCAGAAGTTGGTGGTATCTTGTTACCAATTATTGAAACATCACTTGCTCGCATTTGTGTGAATATTATTCATCGATGCTACTTACAGTCTGTGGCATGTTTTCAATTTATGGTGCTTTCGAAGCCTTGTTAGTCATTGCTTCCTATTCAGTATTACAGAATTGCTTCCAATATTTCATCCCAATTTAGAAGTGATTATGGTTTAAAAATTGTGATTTTGAACAGTGAAGTGAGATGTGGAAAAATCCAGTATAATGTGTTATTATTAACTGGTTTATCTCTAGATTTCTGATTACAATATTATGGTGATATACTCTAGGCAAAAGGGTTTTGTAATTTAATATATTCTTAAAAATGCTTCCGGCACAGCATGCAATATTTTCCTTTCTCTGTTCCAGCACTTTGTTGATGCATGTCTACTGTACATGCTACAATTATGCAATACTCTGAAGCACAAGAAATTAAAAGTTTTCCCTAGAAATTCGATGAGGAAAAAAAGTCAGATTTTGAAAAGATTTAGCACATTTCAGCAAAAAGCTGGAATATCCTCAACATATCTTCACAACGTGGAAGAATGCATCATTTTAATAGCTTTTGGATCTCCACCAAAATTGTCAAGTGACCTTCATCAATGTCATACATGCATCCTTTTTTCCCCCCAAAATGGGCACGCTACAGACTGAGAATCTTGTCTTGTACATTTAAATTGTCCTTTTGATTCCTTTTAACTTTGACAAAAATTCATAAGCACTCCAGGGTACAACATTGCAGTAATCACTTTATCTAACTAACTTTTCATCTTGATAACTTTAAATACCAATCTTTACAGGCTTTGTCTCTCCCCCCATGCATTTTCTTCTTTCTGATAATGAATGTAATGAAAATTAGCTTTCTTTGCATTTATTGCCTTAATTCATTTGTTAGATCCTCCCAAACTACAAACTTACTTAATTCCCCAATATTGTTTCATAACACTTTGAAAATCCTTCCTAAAATTAATTTGTCTGATGAGATAGTATTTTTACAATTATTTTTATAATTGTGGAAATAACCCATCAAAAATGACATGCTACTCAAGTTTGGAATTTCTGCAACACTTCTTATCCAGCTGGGTTCTGGGCTTGTTGTTGCTTGGCACAACATTCCCTGGGGAGATGACAGCAAAACAAAGGCAACACAGTGTTGGAGTTAATATTGTTGCAACCTGATTTTTGCAGTTTAGTTATCCAGTCATGTGCCAGGATTAGTGGTTCACAAAAGTGGGCCTATGAAAATCGGTACAAATTAGTATTGGTACAAATTGCATTGATCGCTGATCTGGAGTCAGGGTATTGGAGCTTGAGAGTAACAACAAAGTTACTCCACCAATCCATGGAAAGAGGCAGTTCTCTATTAAATAAAGAGACAACTAATTTGTTATCCTAATTTGAGGAAGGACATCCTTGCTATTGAGGCAGTGCAGCGTAGGTTCACGAGATTGATCGCTGGGATGGCGGGACTGACATATGAGGAAAGATTGAAAAGACTGGGCTTGTATTCACTGGAGTTTAGAAGGATGAGAGGGGATCTTATAGAGACACATAAAATTATAAAAGGACTGGACAAGCTAGATGCAGGAAACATGTTCCCAATGTTGGGGGAGTCCAGAACCAGGGGCCACAGTCTAAGAATAAAGGGGAGGCCATTTAAAACTGAGGTGAGAAGAAACTTTTTCACCCAGAGAGTTGTGAATTTGTGGAATTCTCTGCCACAGAGGGCAGTGGAGGCCAAATCACTGGATGAATTTAAAAGAAAGTTAGATAGAGCTCTGGGGGCTAGTGGAATCAAGGGATATGGGGAGAAGTTGGGCACAGGTTACTGATTGTGGATGATCAGCCATGATCACAATGAATGGCCTCCTCCTGCACCTATTTTCTATGTTTCTATGTTATAGTCCCAATGGGTAATTGTAGATAAAACATGGGAGTGATTTCATGCTTCAGACTGAAAAAGGGTCTCGACCCAAAACGTTACCCATTCCTTCTATCCAGAGATGCTGAGTTACTCCAGCATTTTGTGTCCATCGTCAGTGTAAACCAGCATCTGCAGTTCCTTCCTACTTCATGCTCCTTCTGTGATCATTCCTCTCCCAACACATCACAATACTCTCCGCAGAGGAGCAGTTCCATATAGATTATTGTCACATTGTAACTAGGGATCCTATTTAATATGCAGATATTGTCAACCATAGGTTGCTACCTGCATAACCCATGATTAAAGTTTCACAGACATAATTGGCAGCAATATATCCATGGACAATAACCTTGTGAAATTGTGTATTGCAACAATCCATAAATGTTTTTATTCGATTGTTCTCTTAGTTATTATCTGCCTTCTTTTCAGACATTCACATATAAAGGGGTGTTTAAAGTTGGACTGCCAGTACTTTGCTTATAATCCGATCAAGCTGAGCAAAATTGGCAAAGAATATGTTCTTCAACAATTGCTCTTCACAGCTGGCCCTTCCACTACTCAGTACTCTAGCTAACTTGTGAACTGCATCTTTTCAAATTAAACACATTTAGTCATTGACAAGACCCAAAAGCTTTTGCATCTGCTGGTATTTAGTTGCCATATAATTTGTGCTGAAATCAAGTAAGCACAAGTCAATTTAGTTTCATAGGTAGGAAAATAACTGCAGATGCTGGTTTAAATTGAAGGTAGACACAAAATGCCAGATGAGGTTGGAGGAGGTATAGGTGAACCTCTGTCTCACCTGGAAAGACTGTTTGGGTCCTTGGATGGAGTCGAGGGGGGGAGGTAAAGGGACAGGTGTTGCATCTCCTGCGGTTGCAGGGGAAAGTACCTGGGGAGGGGGTGGTCTGGGTGGGAAGGGACGAGTGGACCAGGGAGTTACGGAGGGAACGGTTTCTGCGGAAAGCAGAAAGGGGTGGAGATGGGAAGATGTGGACAGTAGTGGGATCCCGTTGGAGGTGGCGAAAATGTTGGAGGATCTTCGGTTTCCTCCCACACTCCAAAGACGTACAGGCTTGTAGGTTAATTGGCTTGGTAAATGTAAAACAAATGTCCCTAGTGGGTGTAGGATAGTGTTAATAATGTGCGGGGATCGCTGGTCTCTAAACTAAACTACCTCGATCAATGTTAGATGAACAACTTATAGTGAACTTTGAGAAAGGTTCGTGTGACAAGTGTTACGAACGAGGGAATACGAAAAGTTATTCTGCGATGTCTTCATCTTTTCGTTGCCTGATTAAATACTAAATTACCTCCTGGAGTAATAAATGAGGTGTTCTTTAAGCCTTAACCGAATAGAAACTATTGCTGAAAACCATAAAATAAACAGATGCTCGAAATCTGAAATAAAAACATGAAGTTCTAGAAATATTCAGTGGGTCTGGTGTTATGTCTCTCACACTTTCAGCATGTCTTTTTACATTATCCATTCACCACCTGCCCTTATTTATCCATTGTCTGGATCGCCTCAAAAACTTTATGAACATACTGTGCAGCGGTAGAGTAGCTGCCTTAGCGCCGGAGACCCGGGTTCAATTCCAACTACGGGTGCTGTCTGTACGGAGTTTGTACGTTCTCCCTGTTATCGCATCGGTTTACCCGGGTGCTCCGGTTTCCTCCCACACTCCAAAGACGTGCAGGTTTGTTGGGTTAATTGGTTTCGGTAAAAATTGTAAATTGTCCCTCGTGTGTAGGATAGTGCTAGCCAGCGTGGACTCGTTGGGCCGAAGGGCCTGTTTCCACGCTGTATCGCTAAACTAAACTGTACTAAACTTGGTCTCCACATTAACATGGATGTCCCTTTTGTTCAGATGAATGTTCTTTGACCTTAATGATTACCCAGTTTCACTTTCCACAGGTACTACCCTGACCCAGGTGTTTCTAGCATTTTCTGTTATTTCCTTTGTCTATCCCTCTCCCTCTGCAGCTTGTTTTCTCACTTCTCTGCTTCCGATGAAGGACCATTGACCAGAAACATCAATTCTCTGTTTCTCTGTACAGAGAGAGTACTGCCTGATTTATTTGTCATTCCACCACTTGTTTTATCTCAGCAACTGCTGTTGAGTAATATATAATACTGGACCAAGTGGACCCATTGGGCCCAAACCTCTCCTGCATTGATGCAGCACCCTCTCCTCCCCCCTCCCCTCTCCCCCCCCCTCCCCTCTCCCCCCCCTCCCCTCTCCCCCCCCCCCCCCCCCACTCTCCCCCCTTCCC
Organism: Rhinoraja longicauda; assembly: GCF_053455715.1. Classification (NCBI taxonomy): domain Eukaryota; kingdom Metazoa; phylum Chordata; class Chondrichthyes; order Rajiformes; family Arhynchobatidae; genus Rhinoraja; species Rhinoraja longicauda. Next base: position 3,653,265 of record NC_135957.1, read on the forward strand.
CTCCCCCCCTCCACTCCATCCCCCTCAACCTCCACTTACCTTCCCCCCTCCCTCCCTAGGAGATAGATTTAAACTTTTAAATGTGAATAACTTTAAAAATATAACACTGATTTCAATGAAACTTCTTCCATTAGCACAGACGGTGAGTAAGGTGGGCCTAAAATTGTCGCGCTATCGTGTACCGTTTTGGCTGTAGTTCAGGAACAAACAAACTAACAAGAGTTTTAATATATAGACACTCTCAGTTTAGTTTTAAAGAAACTGAACATTGCCAGAGAGTTTACTGGGACTTTATCGTCAATGCAGAAACTGCATATAAATTCATAATAATTAAAGGGCTGTTCTTGCTGTTTGTCCATTAAGAACTTCATATCTGCATATTTGCAAATACATTTGATCAATGCCTGATGCATGTATTATGATCTGTATAATGCAGACTTGTTAATAAACCTATAAACGTTTAATTTGCAGTTATATCACAGCGCACACAGATACAGAATCTGAAGAAGACAAAGTGAAACATTGCACTGTAAATTCTACATTTGAAACTTCATTGAGAGGTGCACACGAGGGGAGTGGGACCAACGATTTTGATCTTCTGATGCAGAAAGCAGATAAATTGCATGGAAGTGTCATGGCAGAGAAGAATGAAGGATATCTGTTGCTGCTTGAAAAAAAAGACCAGGTGGGTACAAACTACATCTTTTTAATAACATTTTGCGTTAATGCGGTGAAACTTGACTATCATTTGGTCAAGGAAAATGTACAGCAGATTTAAGGCAGAGATAGATACATTCTTGATTAGTACGGGTGTCAGGGGTTATGAGGAGAATGGGGTTAGGAGGGAGAGATAGATCAGCCATGATTGAATGGCGCATTCGTCTTGATGAGCCGAATGGCCTAATTCGATACCTATCACTTATGAACTTATGTACTGATTATCCTAAAATAAAACAAATATATCAACTGGAAACTTCAGAACAAAGCTTTGATTACAGCAAAATAATCATTGCAGTTAAGTTGAATGCTGGAAGCAGGAATCCAGATTCATAGCATTGTTACAACGTGAGCCATAGCAACCAGGCCATCAAGCACTCTGCAAGAGCAATCCAGTGAGGTTTTTATGATTTGTTTGTGGATTTTACATGCATCAGGCATGTGAATTTTCCACGGATTTCCGCGTTTTAAAAAATCCATTTTCCGCGCTTTTTGCATGAATTCCACGTTTTTCACGTTGCCAAAATCGCGTTTACCAACGGAGAAATCGGATTGAAAAAGAGAAAGGAAAAAAAAGGAAAAAACGATGTATCGCATCGTTTCTCAACCGGGGTTTCCCTAGAACACTAGGGTTCCGCTAGAGGTCGCTGGGGGGTTCCGTGAGGAATAGCCGCTAATCATTGAAATCCGGACAAAATTACGAGAGCCCTGGAAGTCTCCCCGGAAATGTGGCACCTAGGCTGGGCAAGGCAGCCAATCTCGACCTCATCGGGACTTCCACGGCCGATCGGTGGGTTGAATTTGCAACCTGCGGCCGGGGCTGTGGAACTCCAGCCGAGCTGGAGCCAGCACATTTATCCCCATCGCCCAGCGACTTCCTTGGCCGGCTGGATAAACCAGCAAAGCTCTGGAACCAAGAGTGCCAGAAAATCAGTGGTGGAACTGTAATGAGTCAATACTAAATTTAAGTGCAAGATTATATAACTAAATTAATTAAAATAATAAAAGTGTTATTAGTATACAGTGACATATTCACCTTATTTTGTAATGTTCGTTTTTACTTTGAAATGCTCTAAAAGAGGCTAGAAACTGATAATTTTGTGTGTAAATTTTCCAAAATGTTCTTATTTTTTGACCCCCGCTGTATGCCTCGCGCAAACACTCGGTTCTTTTCCTATTTTCTTTTTACCTCACTCACATGCCTGATGCATAGCAAAGACAAAAATTAATTATTTTCATCTGAAGAATTACAAGCATGTAGGCCGTAAATGAATGAAGCCACTAAATAAAACGAATAAGCTGCCCTTAATTGAAAGATACCTGGAACATTAAATTTCCAAATTGTTGTTTATGTGGGTACACTTTGTGATCTGTGTGTTCTTCTGTCGTTGGGCTCAGTACCAGTTGAGTGTTTTTAAACTTTGAAGTAGTTGATTCTTGTTTAGAGTAATGGGAACTTTTGATGATTAAATATGGCCATTGGCACAGTAGTTTCTAAAAATAGAAAGTGACAATAATCAAAATAATTGGAGATAAGGAATGGTACTGGTATAAATTTTTGGCAATGGTCGAGCCATTTTTCCAGTGGTGAGTTTTGGGACAACGAGGTTATGGAATGATGTTTGGTCACAGAGCAGAACACTGAGTAGTTTAACCAGAGCTTAAAATGTTAATTATGAGGTCTGATTGTATGTCTGATTAACTTTTCCTAAAGTTTTATGATGTTAAGGGGATGATCCAAACATGTAGTACATGCTCCTGTTTGTGGTTTGTTTTTTTCCTTTTTGTAAAATGGTGCCAAAATTGTGGCGACTGTGCATTTGTGGTTGTGCAAAAGAATTTCACTGTGCTGTGCAAACGTGACAATAGAGAACCATCGAACTGTTTGTGATATGCCATGGGTCCATTGCTTTCAACTACAGTTTTGTGTCTAGTCCCCATAATCCTTGATTTGCCTGTCGTCTAAAAATCCTTCTGAGCCCTGAATACACTTAATGATTTTGGTTATTTTTCAGACTTGAATTTTCTGCTTGTCTTAAATCGGCAACTTTTTATCGTGTGATTATGCCACCTAGTTCTAAAATCCCCCACCAGGGGAAATATCCTCCCAGCAAATGCCCTGAGATGCATCTTATAGAAACATAGAAAATAGGTGCAGGAGTAGGCCATTCGGCCCTTCGAGCCTGCACCGCCATTCAATATGATCATGGCTGTATCTGCCTTCTCTCCATACCCCCTGATCCCTTTAGCCACAAGGGCCACATCTAGCTCCCTCTTAAATATAGCCAATGAACTGGCCTCAACTACCTTCCGTGGCAGAGAATTCCACAGTTTCACCACTCTCTGTGTGAAAAAAAACTTTCTCATCTCGGTCCTAAAAGACTTCCCCCTTATCCTTAAACTGTGACCCAATAGCACAAAACCCTCATTCTTCTCAACTGCCCCTATTTACTCAGTCTTTCATTGTCAAATAAGCCCTTCGTCCTAGGAATCAATAGAATGGCCTCTTTCAAAGTAACCATAACCATCCTTAAAGAGTGTAAGAAAATAACTGCAGATGCTGGTACAAATCGAAGGTATTTATTTCACAAAATGCTGGAGTAACTCAGCAGGTCGGGCAGCATCTCAGGAGGTACGTCACCCATTCCTTTTCTCCTGAGATGCTGCCTGACCTGCTGAGTTACTCCAGCATGTTGTGAAATAAATCCATCCTTAAAGATATCATTCCGAGTGTTTAGCCTCACAAAGACCTTTGGAGTTATGGCAAAACTGCCCTTTTTTTCATATCGTTTGTGTTTTGGTCAAAGCCAACATTCTGTTTGCTTGCCTTATTACATGCTGTCTCTACATGCTAGCTTTGTATTTTTAACACAAGGTCTCCCAGATTTCCTGCAATGCCAACATTCATTGTTGGCAATTTCCAATAAAAAATGATGTGCATTTAACGGGCACTGCTCACTTTGTGAATCCCTGACCCATTGTTCCATCTCCACCTGCCGCTCCCCTTTCCATGGCACTTTCCAGTGCACCAAAGGAAATGCAACACTTATCTATCTATTCTACCCTCCCTCCATCCAGGTACCCAAACAATTAAAGATACAAAATGCTGGAGTAACTCAGCGGGACAGGCAGCATCTCTGGAGAGAAGGAATGGGTGACGTACCGGGTCGACACCCTTCTTCTTTTTCAATGGGTGATGTTTCAGGTCGAGACCCTTCTTCTTTTTGAAACGTCACCCATTCCTTCTCTTCGGAGATGCTGCCTGTCCCGCTGAGTTACTCCAGCATTTTGTGTCTTATCTTCGGTTTAAACCAGCATCTGCAGTTCCTTCCTACCCAAACAATTACTGCAGGTGAGGCAGCAATCCATCTGCCCTCCTTCCAATGTTGTGTGCTGCATTCAGCGTTCACAATGTGGCCTCCTTGGAAAAAGTGTGACTGTATACCCGATGCTCTCATAATTTAAAACTCCCAACTTTCAGCCTCATTCACTACAAGGAAAACAGTCCCAGGTCACCCAATCTCTTCTTAAACTCCAGTCCACTCTTATTTGCCATGTCTCCATTCAAATTTCCATCTGATCCATACCCTGCCGTATTTAGTGCTGATATCTTTAAGGATGGATGTGCTTGCTTTGAAATAGGTCATATTATATTGATTATATGAATATGATCATATTCATGGGGGACCCCATGTAAGGTTTTTAATTTATGAGGGCGTCTGGTATATACTCACACCTTTTATATTAATTCCTGGGATGAAAGGCTTACTTGACAATGTAACGGTAGTCCTGTTCATCTTTTCCACACCTCTTGCTGAATAACATCCTCCTCCTTATCATTTGATCCGTCTTAAACATATATCCACGTGTGTTTCCACTTTCAGGGAGCTATAGATCTGTTTCTCAAGAGTCCGTGCATCAATGCTTCAAAGGGTCTTGGCATTTACTGTATACTTCTTGCATTTGACTTCCCAGAACGCAGTTCTCGAGATTTAACTATCTGCCAATTATCCGTTCAAATTTCCACCTGATCCATACCCTGCTTGACCATTTGACAACTTTCCTCACTGTCCACAACTCTAACGATTTTCAGATTTGTCATCTGTAAACTTACTAATCAGTCCACTTGTATTTTCATTCGAATCATTGATATATAGTATAAACGGTCTCCAGCACCTCATCGTTTATAACCCAACCCATATCTGTCTACATCCTCTCTTATCTTATTTTTGTTCCCTCCCCCTTTGCAGTTTTAAACTCTATTTAATCCCTAACTTTTCCAAGTTCTGAAGTTAGGTCATCAGTCAGAAACATTCTAGTATCTTTCTCCATCAATGTTGTTGAGCATTTCCTGCATTTTGGGCTTTTATTTATGATTAAATATTATTTGTTTTTCAAGTTCTGCGACAAGGTGGAATTTCTGTGGCGATTAGCGAGGGCATATAGTGATATGCATGATATTACTCCGGATTTGGAAGATAAAAAAAACTATGCTATGAATGGTAAGGCATGCAAATAAACACGTTTCTTTGTGCTCTTTAATTTGAATAGATGTAGCTTGGTGATTCTGCATCAGTCGGTTTGTTGGCTTGTTTATATCTATATACAAAAACTCTTGTTTGTTTCTTGAAATCAGTGTTATATTTTTAAAGTTATTCACATTTTAAAGTTTAAAACTATCTCCTGGGGGGGAGGGGAGGGGGGAGGAGGGAGGGGGGAGGAGGGAGGGGGGAGGAGGGAGAGGGGAGGAGCGAGGGAGGGGGAGGGGAGGTGGAGAGGGGAGGGGGAGGGGGAGGGGGGGAGGAGGGTGCACCAATGCAGAAGAGGTTTAGGCCCACTTGGTCTAGTTCTTTTTAAAAGGTTTGAACAAATAAGTGTCTGAGCTTGAATGGCGTCCCCTCACCTTTTAAGATCAAGTTTCTTTGGAAACTGTTCAAATCAAAATGGTACTTTTCCAAATATAACCTTGCTAGCAGCTATCCACCCTAACTATCCCAAGCAAGGTTCCCGTTGTTTGCCTGTGTCTTCTGGAGGATACAGTAAGAAATGTTTTGTTTGATAATAGACAAGGAAAAGACTTGCATATAAAAAATGTTATAGTTCTTTGAAATAGTTCTGAAATGTTGTCCACATTTTCTTCTTTAACTCAGTGAATTTAGCAATACAAGCTTTGTGATAGGTGGCGTTGGACAAAGCGAAAGTATTCTCCTAAGATAGACCCAAAATGTTGGAGTAACTCAGCGGGATGGGCAACATCTCTGGATAGAAGGAATGGGTGACGTTTCAGGTAGAGACCCTTCTTCAGATGGAGAGTCAGGGGAGGGGGAGACAGAGAGTAAGGTGTGAAAACGAGACATCAAAGGTAACAAAGTTGAAGGAAAGTGTAGAATAGAGCATTGTTAGCTAGGAGAAGGTGACAACGAAGCGCATAAAGATAAAATTTAATCAGGACTAAGTCAGAGAGAGAGAGAGAGAGAGAGAGAGAGAGTATATATGGAGGAGCAAAACGATCGCTGAGCCTGCGCTTGGTCGCGCCGATATATAGGAGTCCACACCTGGAAAGGCGGATACAGTAGTTGAGGTTGGAGGAGGTGCAAGTGAACCTCTCTGCCTGTCAGTTCAATACAATCCATTAGTCTTTGTTAGATTTCTTTCAACAGGATCTTAAAGTCATTGAATGGCACGCATTAGTCCACTTCTCACCATGCGTTGGAAAGTTAATACAGCAAGGAGTTGGTTTGAAGATCTACAAAGGATTGCCCCTTGAAGGACAAAGTAGTCCTTTGCGCTGATTATGATGATGAATTGACTTCCTACATAGTTTGAATGGGCAGACCGTCTCCACTCATGAGTGGGTTGCAATAATCAATGTCCAACACTCCTGCTGGCCTTTGGGTGGTCCTGCATCAACGTCTGAATACATAAAAAAATAATTAGCTGCAGGAGTAGACCACTTCTCTGTTGTTTAATATCGCAGCTGTAACCTTGACTCTGATTGCTGTCTACATCTGGTAACCTTTTAACCCTTTGCTCATCAAGAACCAAGCTACACTGCATTAAAAATACTCCTTGACTCTGCTTCTATTTCCCTTTGATAAAGAGAGATTTAAAGACGAATGGCCAAATGAAAGAAAAAAGCTCTGCTTTGCCCCTATCTTGCATTGGCCAGTACTTAAGTTTATAATTCATAATTCTGAACTCTCACACAGGAAGAAATATTCTCATTACATTCACCCTGTCAGTTTTCCTGAGGATCTTCTATGTTTCCTCGCACTGTAGTGAATTTAAGCCTAACCTGTTCAACCTTTCATAGTGGCTTTGCCACTTACTCCACCCATTTTCAAGCAATCCCTCTCACCTGTATCCACCTATCACTTGACAGGCTTTGGCCCGCCCATCTTTTCTTTTCCAGCTTTTTCCCCCCACCCCACTACAATCAGTTTGAAGAAGGGTCTCGGCCAAAAATGTTGTCTGTCTATTCCCTCCACAGATGCTGCCTGACTAACTGAGTCACTCCAGCGCTATGTTTCCTCACACTCCAGTGAATTTAAACCTAGCCTGTTCAACCTTTCATCATAGGGCAACACGCCCATTGCAGATGTAGGTCTACTCAACTGTCTTTGACCAGCTTCCAATGTATTAATAGTCTTCCTTAATGGACATGAGTTGCACAACTGGTAGAGCTGTTGCCTTAACACTCCAGCAACCAGGGTAACTTCTGACTTTCGCTGTGGAATTGGCGCGTTATCACTGTGACTGCATGAGTCAATGCTCCAGTTTCCTCCTCGTTTCTAAAATGTATGGGTTGGTAGCTGAATTGGCCATTGTAAATTGCCTCTAATGTGTAGATGAGTGATAGAATCGATGTCAGAGTTGATGGGATTGTGAAAAAATGAAAAGATTAGGTATGGGTTTATGTTTAAAAAAATGGCCGTTCGATGGACATTGTGGGCTAAGTGGGTCGTGGCTTGTTCCTCTATTCTATTGCTCTATGAATCTTTGCCTTTAAATGAGGAGATCAATACTGCACACAGTGCTCCAGAGATGGTTTTGCTAAAGCCTCATATAATGATGTAAAATCCCTGTACTTTTAGATTTAATTCCCCTCATTACACACAATAACATTCTGTCATCTTTCTAAATACTTGCTGAACCTGCGTACTAGTTTTTTGCAAGTCATGCAAGACGCAGGCTTGTTAATTGTACATTGAGCAAAATATCACACTTGTGCCCGAGTTGAAAGTCCTCCTGTGTCACTGTTTGAAATATATTTGTGAAATTACTAAATCCATAGTGTGTGCTGACTTGTTTTTATTTGTGTTAGCATAAATCTAAAATGCTACAACGTTGCTCAATTCTATATATAGTGTAATTAATGTTTTTATAATATCCTTTTCAGGTAAAGAGTTTGCATTGGATGCAGTTAATCGAGGCCCTGATAGTGCTGATAGCCACATGTGGTAAGTCTGACCAACGTCGTAGGAATTATTGGATGAGATTGATAGTCACACAGTAATTAATGTTAAAGCCACATTTTGAGTGCTGTGCACTTGTGGTTGCTCTGCTTTGGGAAGGGTGACAAAAAACTCCCAAGAATGAAGGTTTTAATATTGGGAGAGGCTGCAACGGCGATGCCTCTTTTCACTGGAGCGTCGAGGCTGAGGATTGACCTTGTTTTACAAAATTATCAGGGGCGCAGATGTGGTGAACAGTCACAACCTTTTCCCCAGGTTTAAGAATCTAAAACGTGAGGGCACAGGTTTCTGGTGAGAGGGGAAAGATAATAAAAATAATAATACATTTTATTTGTCATATGTAGGTTGGCACGGGGTCAACGGTACAATGAAATGTATTTGACAAGACAACGGGTCACCTCAGCAGTAATATTCCAAGAATAAATAAGATTAAAAATAATAAATAAGATTTAAAGGGGATCTGAGGGGCAGTTTCTTCAAACAGAGTGGTGAGTGTGTGGAACGAACTGCCTGAGGAAGTGGCAGAGATGGGTATAATTATGATATTTAAAAGACATTTGGGCAAGTACATGGATAGGAAAGGTTTGAAGGGATATGGGCCAGGCGCAGGCAAATGACATTGACACACGCATTTTGATTGAAGATAAAAACTATTATCTAAACAGGGAGTGATTGCAAACGAACGGTTCACAGGGCATTAGGAGTTCTCGTGCATGAATCACAAATAAAGCCAGGATGGTCCAACAAGATGTTCACAAGGCAAATAGCATAAGGTCATAAGTAATAGGAGCAGAATTAGGCCATTCGGCCCATAAAGTCTACTCCGCCATTCAATCATGGCTGATCTATCTCTCCATTCTCCTGCCATCTCCCTTGTTGGCCTTTATTACAAAGGGTTTGGAGTTTAAGAATGGTGAGTTTTATTAGAGTTGCCCTGGGGGTTGGTGAGGCAGACCTGAATATTGTGTGCGATTGGTGACGGCTAGATTATTGGGTGGATTTAAAGTGGAGAAAGATAAAAATTTGAAGGAGAATTACAGGGAACTGGCGCAGAAATGGAATTGAGACTCGGTTAGATCAACCATGATTATGTTCAATGGTGGGGCAAGTATAGGACCTGGTGACCGATTCCTGCTCCTACTAATTTGTAAATAGACACAAGATGCTAGAGTAACTCCATATATATCCAAGTCAGAATGGTGTGAGAGTTGGAAGGAAACCTGCAGGTAATGATTTTTCCCATTCATCTGCTGACCTTTTCCATCTTGGTGGGAAGAGTTAGAGATTTAGGAAGTACTGTTGGAGCAACTTGGATGAGAATCTGAGTGCAAGGAATGGGTGACGTTTTGGGTCGAGACCCTTCTTCAGAAGAATGAACATAATGAACAGAACGTACAGCTCGAATATCAAGAATAAACAGTCTGAAGAAGGGTCTCGACCCGAAACGTCACCCATTCCTTCTCTCCCAAGATGCTGCCTGACCCGCTGAGTTACTCCAGCATTTTGTGTCTCCCTTCATTGAATTGTGTGCTCCTGTTCCTATTTCTTATCCTCATGTATTATGATTTTTTTAAGTTGGACAGGAAAACAGAGGACATAACACTCGAAACAATTGTTTTATCTTATTATTTGTACCCATCACTAAACAAAATAGAACAACAGAATGCATTATGCATTACTGTTCCTTTGTCGGTTTTATTTTCCTAGAAAATATCAGGAAACTTCCCCCTCACTGAGCCAATATGTAAAGGTTTTATGTGTGGGAAGGAACCGCAGATGCTGGTTTAAACTGAAGATAGACACACAAAGCTGGAGTAACTCAGCGGGACAGGCAGCATCTCTGGAGAAAAGGAATGGGTGACATTTCGGGTCGCGACCCTTCTTCAGACCGTTTATTCTTGATATTCGAGTTGTATGTTCTGTTCATTATGTTCATTCTTGCAGTTTGTAGGATTTCATGGAACCTAATGGTTTTAAGTCTTTTCGTCATCAGGGGGCACAGATTCCTGTGACGGTGACTTTATTCCATGAAGTTATGTCTCTACTGCTGAGGAATTATTAACATGTTGGAGTCGAATGAGGAAAATTGGATATTATATTTCTTTGTTTATATAACTGTGTTTGTTCATAGTTAAGATTTCTTATTAAAAGCTCCTTTCATGGCCACTCGTGATACACCCTCTTATCTGGAAATTTTGCACATAAGGAAAAAGTGACTACTCGCCCTTCCTTTATGGGAAAAACGTATTTAAACTGTTATCTTTCTTCAGCAAAGTTGAAATATTGAAATGAGATTTTGAGGAAAACCTTTATCTATGCACGGTTACTGACCATGTGGTCATTCTTCTGACCGTGTGGTCATAATTTTGGCAAACATTTCTTCTATCGAACGTATCCAAAGACAGGCAGCTCGTTTTGTTTCAATAGATAATAGGTACAGGAGTAGGCCATTCGGCCCTTCGAGCCAGCACCGCCATTCAATGTGATCATTCTCAATCAGTACCCCGTTCCTGCCTTCTCCTCATACCCCCTGACTCCGCTATCCTTAAGAGCTCTATCTAGCTCTCTCTTGAATGCATTCAGAGAATTGGCCTCCACTGCCTTCTGAGGCAGAGAATTCCACAGATTCACAACTCTCTGACTGAAAAAGGTTTTCCTCATCTTCGTTCTAAATGGCCTACCCCTTATTCTTAAACTGTACAAATACCTATGAGAGAGAAGCGAATGTTACCGAACTTCTAAACTCATTGGGGTGGAACACTCTCCAAGACAGACGTAAAGCCCAGCGTTTGACCTGTTTTTACAAAATAGACATAGATGACCACATCTACACCAAACCCAAACCTATCAGGAGAGGACGAGGGCGTTCGATTCAATTTGAGATACAGCTACCAAGACAGATGTGTGTAGCAATTCATTCTTCCCTCGCACAATTGAAGCATGGAATAGTCTTCACCCTACTATAGTAACTCAACCAGACGCAACTACATTTAAGGCAGCTCTTCTTCTCCAAGAAGTCCATACTCCGCCACCTCCAGTTTGAATTCCATTTGGAATGTTTTGGAGGACCAAGAGCCAAGATTCAAGAGCAGAACAGTGATGTTGACTTTTTGGATGGTGGTCTTTCTATTTGTAATGCAGGTCTCTCACTACGCTAGAAACCCTATGCTCATTTGTGACTTCTGAGGATTATCTCTGTGATGTTACCCGAGTAGTCCTGTTTCTCCGCATCATATAAACATGACGGTTAATGGGTTGTGTGTAAGAAGGAACTGCAGATGCTGGTTTAAACCGAAGATAGACACAAAAAGCTGCAGTAACTCAGTGGGACAGGCAGCATCTCTGGAGTGAAGGAATAGGTGATGTTTCGGGTCGAGACCTTTCTACAGTTAACTGGCCACTGAGAATAACCCTTAGTGTAGATGGTTGGTGGGACAATAATGGGGTGTTAGTGGACACGTGAGGGAGATAAGGTTACAGGAAAATTAATGCAGCAATAGGTTGGAAGGCATTGTTCTGCGAGCTGGCCGACACTTCCAGAGGCCAAATAGTATCCTGTCCCATTAGAAACGATGGAAAATGTGCAACATTGGGTCACCAATGTTTCAGGTTATCTTACTCACAAGTTATGAGAATAAATTTATCATAACAAAAGTCTGTGCAAACTCCTGAGTTTATATATTTTGCATCCCTGCGGTTTACAAGTTTTGAAACCAACAATATTGAGTTTAAAATGAACAAAATTCAGTAAAACACTCCAAATGAGCACTGCCATAACAACTGCGTGCTAAGATATGAAAATATTTTAAATTGGCAATTAGCACAGACAAAAACAACACATTTCCATTTTTTGCTTGGGTCGCTTATAACCCTAAGATATAACTTGAATTCACCAATTTCAAGCAATACCCCCTTCCACCCACTTTCTCTTCCTCGTGTGCTCCTACCCCACCCCACAGTGGTGCATTTGTCCGAGCATCTGTCTGCTCCCAGTCACTTCTCTTTTATCCTTCTCTCCCCTTCCACTTATATACCTTCAAATTCCACTCCTCTGCTTTTCTGATATATTTTTTTTGTCTCCTTTTCACCTCTAGGCTTTGTCACCCATTTTCACCCTTACTCCACCCATTTTCAAGCATACCCTCTCACCTGTATCCACCTATCACTTGACAGGCTTTGGCCCGCCCATCTTTTCTTTTCCAGCCTTTTCCCCCACTCCACTACAATCAGTTTGAAGAAGGGTCTCGGCCAAAAATGTTGCCTGTCTTCCCTCCACAGATGCTGCCTGACTGAGTCACTCCGAAGGTATTTATTCACAAAATGCTGGAGTAACTCAGCAGGTCAGGCAGCATCATATATCATATATATATACATCTCGGGAGAGAAGGAATGGGTGACGTTTCGGGTCGAGTCACTGAGTCACTCCAGTGCTTTTTGCTTTGCTTAAGAATCCAGTATTTGCAGTTGCTTGTGTCTACATTTTTCCAATTGTGTTTCAGATTTTATCTTGCTCATCATTATATCTTGATTGTCTATTGTGTATTTCATTGATGATGTAAAGTTGGTTTAAAATAGGCAGCCTTGTTGATGTATATAGATATCAAACTTTGGGCAGTTAACGTTGAATTAACAAGCTATTGTACAACTCATCTGTGTAGGAAGGAACTGCAGATGCTGGTTTAAACCGAGGATAGACCACAAAATGTTGGATTAACTCTGGCAGCATCTGTGGAGAGAAGGAATGGGTGACGCTTCGGGTTGAGATCCTTCTTCAGTCTGGTTACTCCTGCTGAGTTACTCTAACACTTTGTGTCTATTATACATCTCCCCTGGTTGTCTTCATCAATAACATTCAAGGTGCCTATGTTTCGGCATAGTGGCATACTATTTCACACCGAGTTTAACTGGCCCCAGGCATATTTAACAATTTTAAATTGAAATGTTTTTTTTAATTTTGCATTTATAAACTCCAAAGTACTCTGAACATTTCAATTTGCACAGCAGTCGTGATCGACCTTGAGTAATAAATCGAGCACCACATGACCTAATTTGTGCTAAGCTGTTCTGTCAGCTTTTTCTGCTGTTGGCTTTGGGTACAGATTTATCTTGTTCCTACATGCAATGTGTACTCAAGGTCTGCTACAGCGATGAGTAACTTCCAGAAAAAGTAAAACATGAAATTAAATTTATTGCTAATGTGTTTTTGAGAACATTGTATACTAATGACAGAAAGCTTCAGTTCATAATCCAGATAAAAGTATTTTTACACCTGAGTTTTTTTTACATTTCCTTACAATTTCCTTACAATTGTCTACATTTCCTTACATTATCAATTTCATTGATAATGTAAGGAAATGTAAACAATTGTAAGGAAATTGTAAGGAAATGTAAAAAAAACTCAGGTGTAAAAATACTTTTATCTGGATTATGAACTGAAGCTTTCTGTGATTAGTACACATTTCATTGATAATGTAAAGTTGGTTTAAAATAGGCAGCTTTGTTGATGTATATAGATAACAAACTTTGGGCAGTTAACGTTGAATTAACAAGCCATTATACATCTCATCTGTAGGAAGGAACTGCAGATGCTGGTTTAAACCGAAGATAGAAACAAAGTGCTGGAATAACTCAGGCAGCATCTGTGGAGAGAAGGAATGGGTGATGTTTCGGGTTGAGATCCTTCTTTGGTCTGGTTACTCCTGCTGAGTTACTCTAGCAATTTGTGTCTATTATACATCTCACCTGGTTGTCTTCATCAATAACACTCAAGGTGCCTATGTTTCGGCATAATGGCATACTATTTCACACCGAGTTTAACTGGCCCCAGGCATATTTTACAATTTTTAATTGAAATGGGTTTTTTTTATTTTGCAATTTATTTTGTCCGTGCCATGCATCTGAAAATCTTCTTTCCTTTGTGGGCTGTGACTACACAAAGAAATAAACAGTCCTGCAATCAATTCCACCTTGAACTGCGCCTTGCCAGAAATTCAACTGGGCTGTTCCAACAGTTAATCTCAGAGTTGATGGTGTGATTTCCATTTGATTTGCACTCAGGATGATGATCATTGGAATGGTGCCAAGGAAGTTATTGCATCATGTACTCACTGCACAACAAGTTTTAATAAAGCTAGTTCAGGCTCAGACCTTCTCTCCCGGCAGAAGTTTTAATTCACAAAATGTGGGGACAGATTCATTGGTAATTTAAAAAAACCATCACTAATATTCTACGGGAATGCATAAATCAAGCATGATGCACTACCTTTATCACTATACATTCCTTGTTTTAGTGTGACTAAGAAATGGTGGCCTTGAGTCAGGATTTACGTTGAATCATTTTGCCATTAGTTAATTAAATCTTGCAACCAATATGAAACATGAAGGGCAAATGATAACCAGAGATGGAGTGAAGCACAACAGGAATTGCCTTGTTGAAAACCTGTTGGGGAAACTCAGCGGGTCAGGCAGCATCTATGGAGGGAAATGGACAGATGGCCGGGATCCTTTGGACTGATGAAGCAGAGGAGAGATGGCTGGTGGAAAGATGCAAGGGGGAGGGGTGGAATTGGTGCTGGAAAGTGATTCGGGTGAATGGTTGATTGGTAGAAGAGTCTGTGGGGGAGAGATAGTTATCAAGACTGGAGGTAATAAATGGGGAAGACAAAGCATGGTTTGGGAACAGCTCCACACAAGACCGCCAGAAATTGCAGAGAGTTGTGGACGTAGCCCAGACCATCACTCAGACCAACTTCCCTTCCGGTGACTCCATTTACACCTAACACTGCCTCAGCAAAGCCACCAGCATAATCAAGGACCAGTCTCACTCCCTCTTCTGCCCTCTCCCATCACGCAAGAGGTACAGAAGTTTGAAAACGCATATCTCCAAATTCAAGGACAGTTTTTCCCCAGCTTTAATCAGGCAACTGAACAGTCTTCTCACCAACTGGAGAGGGGTCCTGACTTCCCATCTACCTCATTGGAGACCGTCAAACTATCTTTAATCGGACTTCACTGGACTTTATCTTGCACTGAATGTTATACCCTTTATCCTGTATCTGTACATTGTAAAATACAGTATTTTCACTGACGAGGTAACACGCAACCAAAAGCCTTTCACTGTGCCTTGGTACACGTGACAATAAACTAAACTCAACTAAAAGGTTTCATCAAATTAAGAAAGGAAGATAAACACAAAAAGCTGGAGTAACTCAGCAGGACAGGCAGCATCTCTGGAGAAGGAATGGATAACGTTTCGGGTCGAGACCCTTCTTCAGAAGGTGGAGAGTGAAATGTAGAACCAGAGGAAAGGATGATGGTGAAAATAGATGGGGCATCTGGAATAGGAGGACTAAGTGGCTGGATGGAGGCTAGTAACCCAAAGCATGTGAGATCTCAGAAAAATACCAAAGAAATTCAAATTCATGTAAATATGAAATTCTATCTACTGCAAGAATACAATGGATTGTAGGATTGTTAAGGTGCAGAAGGTCATTGGGGCCTGTTAATTACATGCCACTAGGAGCAGTAACTGCTATCATATGTGTTTTGAATTGTGCTACCAAGCCATGATGTTCTACAGTGCATCTGTAGCAGTTTGTTGGAGGATTTGGTGATATGCCAAATCTCTTTAATTTTTTATAGTGAGTACATTCTAGGAAGTTTAAAGGTATTAAAATTCTGAGAAGTACAGTTTTATATTCCCATTTTTGAGAAAACGATATGTGTTACAGTCTTAGGGTGGCACGGTGGCGCAGCGGTAGAGTTGCCGCCTTACAGCGAATGCAGCTCCGGAGACTCGGATTCCATCCCGACTTCGGGCGCCGTCTGTACGGAGTTTGTACGTTCTCCCCGTGACCTGCGTGGGTTTTCTCCAAGATCTTCGGTTTCCTTCCACACTCCGAAGACGTGCAGGTTTGTAGGCTAATTGGCTTGGTAAATGTAAAAATTGTCCCTAGTGGGTGTAGGATAGTGTTAATGTGCGGGAATCGCTGGGCGGCGCGGACCCGGTGGGCCGGAGGGCCTGTTACCGCGCTGTATCTCTAAATCTAAAATCTAAAAGGTTTGGCTGACCTATTTTTTTGTGGTAAGAATGGGGTTCAAGCCTCAGTGGAGATTTTGGTTGCACAATCAGTGTTTTTGCTTGCATGTCTCAGCAAAGAAAGCTGCACAGTTGCGAGTGCTCTCTTTCAAAAGAGTCAGGATGCTGTAAAATAACTGGGCCATTATTCACCAACTGTTGGATAGCAAGTAGTATGATTGGTCTTCTATCTCAATTTCAGCATGCACATTTTGCTGCAATATATGCTCTTAGAGCCATAGTGATACAGTGTGGGAACAGGCCCTTCGGCCCAACTTGCCCACACCAACAAGCATGTCCCATCTACACTTAGACCCACCTGTCTGCGTTTGGCCCATATCCCTCTAAACCCATCCTATCCATGTACCTGTCCAAATGTTTTTTATACTGTTGTTTGAGAAACTAAATGTTTCTTGTAACAACTGTTGTCACACTTCCACAATATTAACTAATTTCTCATGACTTGGGGTATTAAAATGCTATGAATTTTTGGATCTTTATGAATCCTATACAAAAACTATCAATTTGAAATTTGGCTTCAATTTGCTGTTATGAACCACAGTTTAGACATGTTAATCGAGATATAAATGGATATTGATACAGACGTCTGCAAGCAGGCCAAGTACAAGCTGAGAAGAGGAATCAGCTGCCAAGGAAAGGTACTCTGAGCAGTTGAGGAGCAAGTTCTCAGCTAGTGACTCCTCTTCAGTTTGGAAGGGCTTGCAAGAAATCACCAGCTACAAGAGGAAAACCTTGGACAATCGTCAGCTGACCAACAACCTGAACAAGTTTTACTGCAGGTTCGATAGACAGAAACCCAATCCTGGGATCCCCCCCCCCCCCATCATCACTTCACACGTACTCACAGACTGACTCAAGTTTGCAAAGATTGGACCTTTCCCCACCCACTCCTCCCCAAACAGCAATTCACACCTACTCACAGACTGACTCAAGTTTGCAAAGACTGGCCCCTTCCTCCCCCACCCCACCCCACCCCTCTGCAATCACCAATTTACACATCCTCACAGACTGACTCCAGTTTAACAATAGAAATTGCAGAGGTGGAGAGGCTATTCGGGAAACAGAAAAGCCGGAAATCTCCAGGACTGGACAATGTTTCCCCCTCTACCCTCAAGCTCTGTGCCGAACAACTGGCACCGATCTACACAGACATTTTCAACTAGTCCCTGCAAACCTGCACTGTTCCTGCCTGCTTCAAGGTCTCCACTATTGTCCCTCTACCCAAAAAGACAAGGATTACTAATGACTACAGACCTGTCGCACTGACCTCTGTAGTCATGAAGACCTTTGAAAGACTTGTGCTAGCCCAGCTGAAAAACTTCACAAACCCCCTGCTGAACCCCCTGCAGTTTGCATATAGGGCCAATAGATCGGTGGATGACGCAGTCAACCTAGGCCTGCACTTCATCCTCCAGCACCTAGACCACAAGGGGACCTATGCCAGGATTCTGTTTGTGGACTTTAGCTCTGCATTTAACACCATTGTGCCAGAGCTACTACACTACAAACTCTCCCAGTTGACTGTGCCTGAACCCATCTGTCAGTGGATCATCAACTTCCTGACGGACAGGAAGCAGCAAGTGTGGCTGGGAAAGCACAACTCGGACCCGCAGTATCATCACTGAATGAGCTCAATCCTTTTATAACTACTTGGAATAGGCAAGTCAGAATCTATCTAGGTGTGCCCCCATTCCCCGCTGGCTCAGCCCCATACACCTCGGCAGCAGAAGTCGGATCTACTGTCACGAGGGTCAACTCTCGGAAAGCAGCTGGCTTATAACAGGAAAAAATAGGTATCGGAAAGGTTTGGAGGGATGGGGCCAAACGTGGCCAGGTGGATTTGGTGTAGATGCCCATTTTAGTTGGCATGGACACGTTCGCTCAAAGGGCCTGTTCCCATGCAGTATGACAACGAAGACTTGGAGAAACGTGTGTGTCTGTCTATAGCTGCTCTCTTGACAAAAAGACATTTAGAAGAAACCTAATACACATACAAATTTTAAGGAGCTTGAGTAGGGTTGATGTTGAAAAATGATTTATGTTTTGTGCAGGATCCATTGTCACTTTTGAACCAGGCCATCACCTCAGTCAGGTGCTGATCTTTCTCACCAAAATATGATGTTAATCTGCATAATTCTTTCCCAGTGCCATTTAAAGGTATTTTTATGCACATGAAGGTTAGTTGCAGGTTTAGCATTTCTGGCTACTATGGCGGTTTTGAGAGGGAATTTTTTTCTGAGCTCTAACATATAAAAGTTTACAAACCTACAGCGCTACAAACCAACAAAGGGACCACATCACCCCGATTCTGGCCTCTCTCCACTGGCTCCCATTACGGTACAGAATCAACTTCAAGCTCCTCCTCTTCACATACAAAGCCCTAAACGGGCTTGCCCCCCCCTACATCAAAAATCTTCTAACCCACCACTCTATCTCCAGGTCCCTCAGGTCGGCCGACTTGGGGCTACTCACTATCCCGCGGTCTAGGCTTAAGCTCAGGGGTGACCGCGCTTTTGCGGTTGCAGCTCCTAGACTGTGGAACAGCATCCCTCTCCCCATCAGAACTGCCCCCTCCATCCACTCCTTTAAGTCCAGGCTCAAAACCTATTTCTACTCCCTAGCATTTGAGGCCCTCTGAGGGGGCGCTGTGAACTGTTTATGTATGTGCTGTTATGTTTGTGTGCCATTGTGTGTTTGTTCTTAGTACCTGAACTGATGTACAGCACTTTGGTCAACGTGGGTTGTGTTTAAATGTGTTATACAAATAAAATTGACTTGACTACTGACTCCCACAGCCCAGTGACCAACATCTACTATAAACCTACTGACTCCCACAGCCCAGTGACCAACACACACACTACCACAAACCTACTGACTCCCACAGCCTAGTGGCCAACATCTTCTACAAACCTACTGACTCCCACAGCCTAGTGACCAACATCTACTACAAACCTACTGACTCCCACAGTCCAGTTCTCCCACTAGTCTTCCTGTCTCCCACTACATCCTATCTTTGTCCCGCCCCCTCCCCTGACATCAGTCTGAAGAAGGGTCTCGACCCGAAATGGCACCCATTCCTTCTCTCCTGAGATGCTGCCTGACCCGCTGAGTTACTCCAGGATTTTGTGATACCTTCGATTTGAACCAGCATCTGCAGTTATTTTCCTATATAAAAGTTTAAGTAGACTACTTATTTTTTGCTGCTACCGCTGTTATTGCTCATTTTTTTGGGGTGGGGAGTTGATTGCCTGAAGAGGGAGGAGGAACATGTTCAAAGATTCATTATTTAGCTCTTCGTTATGTCATTGAGGAGCAATGACTTCCCTTTAACAAGTATACTAATAAAAGGTTACGCCCACTGTTCCAGCCACAAAACAGGTTTGCAGCAGCATTGCCTACAGTTATCAAAATCATCCTGACAGTTGACATTTACGACAGGCTCCTTTCCAGATTACTTTCCAGAATGCAAACTGAAATACTACTATCTTCCCTTGGAAGTTTTTTTTAAAAAAGGCTTATTTACAAATAAGTGCCGTCATATATTGTCTGTGCCTAAATGCCCCCAAGAAGCTGTTAACAAGCAACAGACTTAAATTACTACAGCAGTCCCAGTGAAGATAATTTCAAAGTGCTGTGGAGTAATAAGTGTCTGGATTTGGAACTAGTGACAATGAAGGAATAGGGCGGTACGGTGGCGCAGCAGTAGAGTTGCTGCCTTACAGTGAATGCAGCGCCGGAGACCCTGGGTTTCATCCCGACTATGGGTGCTGTCTGTACGGAGTTTGTACGTTATCCCCGTGACCTGCGTGGGTTTTCTCCGAGATCTTCGGTTTCCTCCCACACTCCAAAGATGTAGGTTAATTGTCTGGGCAAATGTAAAAAAAAAATTAAAAATTGTCCCTAGTGTGTGTAGGATAGTGTTAGTGTGTGGGGATCGCTGGGCGGCGCGGACCCGGTGGGCCGAAGGGCCTGTTTCCGCGCTGCATCTCTAAAAAAAAAGGGGGAAAAAGCAAAATTTGTCCAAGGTGAAATGATTGTGCCTGCTTTTCCATGATCGTAAACGTTAACGGTTTGGAAAGTGCTGGTGAAGTAAACTGTGATCAGGCAACTGAACCATCCCACCACAACCAGAGAGCAGTGCTGAACTACCATCTACCTCTTTGGTGACCCTCGGACTATCCTTGATCGGACTTTACTGGCTTTACCTTGCACTGAACGTTATTCCCTTATCATGTATCTGTACACTGTAAATGGCTCAATTGTAATCATGCTGACTGGATAGCACGCAACAAAAGCTTTTCACTGTTCACTTCACACATGACAATATGCTAAACTTGATCAGTTAACTAAATTGCCTTTTTAGACAGTCTACTCTGCAGACACAATGCAGTGATGGTGGATGTGATGCCAAACAAATGTGCAGCCTTGTCCTGAATGACAAGACCAATTTAAGTGGTGTAGGAAGGAACTGCAGACGCTGGTTTAAACCGAAAATAGACACAAAATGGGTTTTGGGTCGAGATCCTTCTTCAAACTGAAGAAGGGTCTCGATCCGAAACGTCACCCATTCCTTCTATCTAGACATGTTGCCTGTCCCGCTGAGTTACTCCAGCATTTTGTGCCTACCTCCAATTTAAGTGTTGTTGGATCTCAGCATCCAGACAAGTAAAGAATACAAGAGTATTGCCAGTATGCTCTTTGGTAGTGTGTAAGAAGGGAAGGAGAGGGAAGCGAGCGTCCGGACCGGTTAGCGGGCGGTGGCCGAGTCGGCCATGGAGTGGGCACTGCCATCTTACCGCGGGCCACCGGCAGCCGCCGCGTTGCCACGGCTGCCACCCCTCGTACAACGCGGGCGGCCAGGGCCAGGATGACCCTACCTCCTGGAGGCAGCTCGGCCGGGTTGGATCACCCATTCTTTCTCTCCTGGGATGCTGCCCGACCTGCTGAGTTACCCCAGCATTTTGTGTCTACCTTCTGGCCAGTTGTTACATTAACAGGAGCCACAATCTGCTTTGGGAACTCTGGCGGGACAAACAACATTTGTGGATGGAAAGGAATGGTGGATGTTTCAAGTCGAAACTCTGCATTGACAGATTGTTTCAGCATCTGCAATCTCACTGTGATGGATGTTTCTTTTTGTTTGATTGTGTGTGTTATTGCTTATTTTTATTGGTCTTATGTTGGGACTGTGGGTAATCTTTCATTTCACTGCACATTTATGTGTATGTGACAAATAAACGTGACTTGACTTGTGCCTTTGGAACTGGAATGGCTATTTATCTAAATTATTAATGTAGGTGTCGAATCCTGAGTGATAACATGCCTAGTCAAAAACTAAATGCTGTTCTTTCGACTTAGTTGGAAAATCAGAATATAAATGGAGCGGAGAGTTAAAATGACAGGCAACTAGATTACTCGGGTAAACCGGATGGAAATATTCTGGTTAGCGGTCATCCAATCTATGTTTTGTTGCAGAGATTGTATTGTGAGCACTGAATATAATGCAGTAAAATAGAAGTACAAATGAATTGGTGTTGCTTGGAAAGATTGATTTGGTTCCTGGGTTGCAGAAAGAGAGACGAAAAGGGGCAGGTGTTGCATTTTCTGCAGTTTAGTTTAATTTAAAGATACAGCGCCGAAATAGGCCCTTCGACCCACCGACTCCGCACCTACCAGCAATCCACACACATTAACACAAGCCTACACACATTAAGGACAGTTTACACCAAAGATACTAGAGGAACAAGATAGGCCCTAAAAACTGTAGTATGTCATGGCGCCATTTTAGTAGGCAGAAACCTGCAGAAACATTTAAAAAGAAAAATAACAAAAATCTGTGAATTGATAGATGAGATATATTCTACATTTTTATGGTATCATCACACATACTGTTCCCCAAAAACACTGATTACACTGCGAGAGGCAGAGCGAACGGCGGGTTTTGCTTGCTAAAATGGCTCCTTTGCGTACTACACTTCAGTATAGGCGATTTCAATGGAGTGGTCCATCTTATTCCTCTAGTATCTTTGGCTCACACTTACACCAAGTATTCAAACCCAAGCCAATTAACCTACGTCTTTGGAGTGTGGGAGGAAACCGAAGAGCTCGGAGAAAACCCACGCAGGTCACGGGGAGAACGTACAAACTCCGTACAGACATCACCCGTAGTGGGGATGGAACCCCGGGTCTCCGGCGCTGCATTCACTATAAGGCAGCAACTCTACCGCTGCGCCACCGTGACCGCCCCGTTACTTGGGAAGATCCTAGCAGTGAGGGAACAGGAATGCTGAAAAGGAGAGGGGAGGAACTGTCTGCTGTAAATAGTGTACACCAGACCAAGTTGGGCCCAAACCTCTCCTGCATTGGTGCAGCAACCTCTCCTCCTCCTCCCTTCCCCTCCCCCCCCCCACTCCATCCCACTCAACCCCCCCCTTCTCCTCCCCCCTCCCTCCTCCACCCCCCTTCCTCCCTCCCTAGGAGATAGATTTAAACTTTATGTGAATAACTTTTAAAATATAACACCGATTTCCATTAGCACCAAAGGGACGATGGTGAGTAAGGTGGGCCTAAAATTATCGCGCTATCGTGTACCGTTTTGGCTGTAGTTTAGGAACAAACAAACATACGAGAGTTTTAGTATACAGATAGATGCTGTTTTATGTAAGCCGGGCGGGGTGAAGCCTCTCCAGGCATTCTGATAATTAAAATTTTGTTTGGCATTTGTATTAGTTTATGTGCCCGTGATCATATTCTCCCATTTTCTGTTCAATATTCTTTTAGTTAGACTGTTGAAATATTGACACCATTGCCCTTCATTGAATCATTGGGATTTCTAATGTTTGCAGGCTTGCCATTATTTGTGGCCATCTTTCAGGGTATGGAAGTGTACAGACCAAAATCAAGGACGGCTTTCTGTTCAAGGTGAGTTAGGCAGTTGTGCCAATTGGGAATATGTTTTATGTAAAACTAGTTTCCACTGGGTCTCCCCCTTTCCCCTCTAGCCAGGCGACCCTAAACTACTCCCCACATCGGTCCTCATGCCCCCCTCTGCCCTGTTAACCCTCCATCCCCTCACCATACATCCCCTCTGCCTGCCCCCCTGCCTTCATCTGACCCCAACCCCCACCATTGCCGGGTGTTTACCATCCCTCCTGACCTCCCCCTTTCAGACACCGAACGGTCTGTCCTCAGCAGAGGCCTCACCTTTGTTCCCCTCCGCCCCCACATCAACGAGTTCCGCGTCCGCCATGATGTGGAGGTTTTCTTCCGTCGCCTCCGCCTCCCAGCCTTTTTCCATGGGAAGGAGTCCTCACTGATGACCCCTTCTCCAGTCTCCAGCAGACCCCCTCCTCTTGGACCCCCTGGTTGGCCAACTACCCTCACTAGAACCTTTCATCTCCAACTGCCGGCGTGACATTAACCGCCTCAAATTCTCCACTCCTCTGACTTACTCTAACCTCTCCCCTCCTAAACGTGCAGCCCTCCACTCACTCTGCAACAACCCTGACTTAGTCATCAAACAAGGGAGGTGCTGTGGTAGTCTGGCGGGCTGACCTCTACCGTACCGAGGCCAGACGACAACTCTCAGACACCTCTTCCTACTTATCCCTGGACCATGACCCCACCGACAAACACCAGACCTTTATCATCAGCACCATCACGGACCTCTCCATGTCCGGCGATCTACCCTCCAATTCCTCCAACCTTATCGTTCCCCAGCCCCGCACGGCCCGATTCTACCTCCTACCCAAAATCCATAAACAGAACTGTCCCGGCAGACCCATTGTCTCTGCCTGCTCATGTCCCACCGAACTTATTTCTACCTACCTCGACTCCATCCTATCCCCCCTGGTTAAATCCCTCCCCACCTACGTCCAAGACCCCTCACACGCTCTCCATCTCCTCGATAACTTCCGGTTCCAAGGCCCCCACTCCCTCATCTTTACCATGGATGTCCAGTCACTCTACACTTCCATCCATTACAAAGATGGTCTTGAAGCCCTCCGTTTCTTCCTCGACCGTAGAACCAGCCAATCCTCATCTACCAACACTCTCCTCCGCCTAGCAGAGCTGGTTCTTACCCTCAACAACTTCTCCTTTGACTCCTCCCACTTCCTCCAAACCAGAGGCGTAGCTATGGGCACTCGCATGGGCCCTAGCTAAGCCTGCCTCTTTGTCGGGTACGTCGAACAATCCCTGTTCCGGACGTACACTGGCCCCATCCCCGAACTCTACCTCCGCTACATCGACGACTGCATTGGTGCTACCTCCTATTTTGTAGTTTTTGTAATATATCCTATCATTTGTGTGTTTATATTATATTAGTAATAACTAGACCAAGTGGACCTGTTGGGGCCCAAACCTCTCCTGCATTGGTGCAGCACCCTCTCCTCCCCCGCCCCACCCACTCCCCCCTCCTTTCTCCCCCCCTCCCTGCACTCCCCTCCTTCCCATCCCTTCCCCCCTCCCTCTCCCCCTCCCCCTCCCTCCACGTTATGCCCCCTCCTCCCCCCCTACCTCCACCCCCCTCCGCCCCTTCCCGTCCCCCCTTCCCCTCCCCCTCCCCCCCACTCTATCCCCCTCAACCTCCTTTATCCCCTCCCTCCTCCCCTCCCCTCCCTCTCTCCCTAGGGGATAGATTTAAACTTTAAAATGTGAATAACTTTAAAATATATAACACCAATTTCAATGAAACTTCATCATTAGCACCAAAGGGACGACGGTGAATAAGATGGGCCTAAAATTGTCGCGCTATCGTGTACCGTTTTGGCTGAAGTTCGATCACAAACAAACAAACAATCGAGAGTTTTAGTATATAGATGTTCAATAAACTTTCAAAAAGAGTTTTAAGTATTGAAACTGCGTCTTGGCCAGTTGAATCAAACTGGCTCAGGGCTGAATGCATAATGGGCATCAGGAAGGACTTTCTACAGTCCTCTCCGACTTCTTTTGGTTGGGAGTTGGCAGGTTGTTTGTAAGGTGCTCTCCATCCTGCCATTATTTTGGGGCCAGTTAGATGGAGATGATGAAGAGAAGCAGGCAATGATTTACCCAGCAGTCCTGATTTTGATGTCATCGCGTAAGTGACGTGGACATCCTTGTGGTCTCTTGTTTGGATGACACTGTTGTCTGAAAAGTACCAGTTTCTAGATCAAGGAGATTACCATGAGGCCTTAAACCTGTCTCTCTACCAGTACAGTATCACTTTAAGGCAGAGATGCGTTCCAAGAATATTGCCAGGAGGAGAACCTCATACGAGTTTGTTTTCTTTACTCCTGAAGGACATGATTGGTAAGAGAAGATTGCGTCCTTTCCAACTTTAGCTTTAAAGTCACACAAAAGGTTGTGTTGTTGCCCTCGTAGTGTTCTGGCGGTTTCAGTAGGAGCCCTCCTTTACTTCGTTACGAGCTTCTGGGGCTGTTGATTTTACAGTGAACTGTACGTTATTAAATAAGGCATACCCAAGCTCCTCCTTTTTAGGTGTTGTGAAGGGGCCAGAATGTGACATTAAAAAAGTGTTTGGGTCAAGAATATAGAAGTAATATACTTAATATAATATAATAAAGATGTTTAAAACTGAGATGAGAAGAAACTTTTTCACCCAGAGGGTTGTGAATTTGTGGAATTCTCTGCCAAAGAAGGCAGTGGAGGCCAAATCACTGGATGAATTTAAAAGAGAGTTAAATAGACCTCTAGGGACTAGCGGAATCAAGGGATATGGGGAGAAGGCAGGCATGGGTTACTGATTGTGGATGATCAACCATGATCACAATGAATGGCAGTGCTGGCTCGAAGGGCCAAATGGCCTCCTCCTGCATCTATTTTCTATGTTTCTAAGTATTTTTATTGGGTTTTGTGAAGAAATTATCACACAATTTTGAAATAGTTTGTAACTTTGAGAATGAAGACGATATTTACAAATTTATATTCTACACTAACTGGTTGCTTCTCTCTTATTTTTAAATAGGAACATATAGATAAAGCAATTGAACTGAGGCCACAAGATCCCAACTTGTTTTATCTTCTAGGAAGATGGTGCTATGCAGTAAGTTGGCAAATGTTGTAATCCATCTTTGAGCTGATTTGTAGCTCGGTGAAGAAGAAGTGCAATAATCTTTCTCTTTAATTTATCTTGGTGCATTTCAATGATTCTGCATTCCCTTGCCCTTAATTACTCACAACACCTGCGCTCGGTCCGCGTTGGCCAAACTGATCTCCCGGTGGCCGAGCACTTCAACTCCCCCTCCCATTCCCAGTCTGACCTTTCTGTCATGGGCCTCCTCCAGTGCCATAGTGAGGCCCACTGGAAATTGGAGGAACAGCACCTCATATTTCGCTTGGGCAGCTTGCAGCCCAGTGGTATGAACATTGACTTCTCCAACTTTAGATAGCTCCTCTGTCCCTCTCTTCCCCTCCCCCTTCCCAGATCTCCCACTGTCTTCCTGTTTCCACCTATATCCTTCCTTTGTCCCGCCCCCCTGACATCAGTCTGAAGAAGGGTCTCGACCCGAAACGCCACCCATTCCTTCTCTCCTGAGATGCTGCCTGACCTGCTGAGTTACTCCAGCATTTGTGAATAAATACCTTCGATTTGTACCAGCGTCTGCAGTCATTTCCTCCCGCCTAGACTACTGCAACTCCCTATACACTGGGATCAGCCAATCTTCCCTGTCCCGCCTACAACTGGTCCAAAACGCCGCAGCGAGACTCCTGACGGGTACCCGTAAAAGGGACCACATCACGCCGATTCTGGTCTCTCTCCACTGGCTCCCTGTACGGTACAGAATCAACTTCAAGCTCCTCCTATTCACATATAAAGCCCTAAATGGACATTCCCCCCCTACATCAAAAATCTTCTAACCCACCTCTCTAACTCCAGGTCCCTCAGGTCGGCGGACTTGGGGCTACTCACTATCCCACGGCCTAGGCTTAAGCTCAGGGGTGACCGCGCTTTTGCGGTTGCAGCTCCTAGACTGTGGAACAGCATCCCTCTCCCCATCAGAACTGCCCCCTCCATCGACTCCTTTAAGTCCAGGCTCAAAACCTATTTCTACTCCCTAGCGTTTGAGGCTCATTGAGGAGGCGCTGTGAACTGTTTTGTATGTGCTGTTATGTTTGTGTGCTACTGTATGTTTCATTTTTTCCTTAGTACCTAATCAGATGTACAGCACTTTGGTCAACGTGGGTTGTTTTTAAATGTGCTATACAAATAAAATTGACTTGACTTGACTTGACTTGACTTATACCAAGCCAATTAACCTACAAACTTGTACGTCTTTGGAGAAAACTGAAGATCTCGGAGAAAACCCAGGCAGGTCACGGGGAGAACGTACAAATTCCGTACAGACAGCACCCATAGTCGGGATGGAACCCGGGTCTCCGGCGCTGTGAGGCAGCAACTCTACCACTGCGCCACCATGACCGCCCTCTTTCCACAGTTTCTCTTTCCACAGATGCTGTCCTATCTACTGAATGTTTCCATTAATTTTCAGTTTTGTTCTCAATCTTACAGCAGGTGTGGGGTTTTTCTCCCAATTAATATAAAAAATGCATTTGGCCAAACCTGCAATCAACATGAGCTGTAGTGCTGGGGAAAGCATGCAGATTCCACACAGACAGCACCCAAGGTCTGCACTATAGCCAGTAATTCCACCCCGTATAAACTATTCTTGGAGATGTCAAGTAGGTGCACCTAGGCTTTCACACTCTTTTAGGAAGTTGAGAGGACTTTATCGTGAAGAATCGGGAGTTTAGGAATGGGGAGGTTTTGTCTCAATCAGAAAGGATGTTAGTTAAGCCACAACTGGAATACTGTGCACGGTTTTGGTTCCCTTAACCATAAAAAGCGTATAGGAGACATTCCCAAAAAGTTCCCGGAATGAGGGGATTAAGCTATCAAAAGAGGCTACTCCTTGGAGTTTAAGGAGATGAATGAAGAGTGGCCTTATTCCAACACACAAAATCCAAAGGCGGATTTGACAAGGTAGATGTAGGGATTTTTTAACAGTGGGAGAGTTACAAATGAGAAGACATGGCTACAAAACAAGTGAGCAGTCTCAATAGATCCGTCAATATATTTAAGGCAGAGATAGATAATTAATTGATTGATTGAGAAATTGATGGTCAT
Source organism: Rhinoraja longicauda (assembly GCF_053455715.1). Taxonomy (NCBI): domain Eukaryota; kingdom Metazoa; phylum Chordata; class Chondrichthyes; order Rajiformes; family Arhynchobatidae; genus Rhinoraja; species Rhinoraja longicauda. The sequence goes on from NC_135957.1 coordinate 3,681,682, forward strand.
AGGGAACTGGCACGGAAGTGGAGTGGAGGCCAGTGTAGTTCAGCCATGGTTATATGAAACAATGTGCACAGCTTTGAGGGGCCGTGGCTACTCTTCCTCCTATTTTCTTTGTTCTTGTTCAATATCCAATAACGCAAAATAATTGATTCCGTGTCATACATAGAAACATAGAAAATAGGTGCAGGAGGAGGCCACTTGGCCCTTCGAGCCAGCACCACCATTCATGGTGATCATGGCTGATCATCTACAATCAGTAACCCGTGCCTGCCTTCTCCCCATATCCCTTGATTCCACTAGCCCCTAGAGCTCTATCTAACCCATGTTTAAATTCATCCAGTGAATTGGCCTCCGCTGCCTTCTGTGGCAGAGAATACCACAAATGCAGATGGGAAAATGCAAACTGTGTGTCCATTGACATTTAGTTTAAGTTAAACTGCAGGTGAATATCTCTTTAAATTTTACTGGGAAAGCTCAGTGCTACATTATGCAATCAATACCTGGCCGTCCAAATATTAGCTCTGTGGTGATGTTAGTATACTATCAATTAAAATTGTTGACATATTCTTGTCATGGACTCAATAGTGTTGTCTTGCACAACACCCATATTGACAATGGAGTCATTCATCAGATTGACTACACTGGCTCCTGCTTTGACAGTCTTAAACAAGGTCTCTGATAGACAGATGCTTTAATTTTGCCCAGTCATGTTTGTTTTCACTATTTTCTAATTTAGAGTACACCATGTTGATGTCATGACTCAACGCATCAATACGTTGAGCGGTTTCTATTTCCTTGCCATTGGCGTTAAGTACCCGGTTATGGCATAAAATGCTGATGGCCTTAAACGCATCAACATAACTGGGAATAGACACAAAATGCTGGAGTAACTCAGCGGGACAGGCAGCATCTCTGGAGGGAAGGAATGGGTGACGTTACGAATCGGGACCCTTCTTCAGACTAGAGTCAGGGGATCGGGAAACGAGGGAAAATGGGTCCCTCTCAGAATGCCAGGCAGTGACTAGTGGGGTACCGCATGGCTCAGTGCTGGGACCGCAGCTATTTACAATATACATTAATGACTTGGATGAAGGGATTAAAAGTAACATTAGCAAATTTGCAGATGATACAAAGCTGGGTGGCAGTGTGAACTGTGAGGAAGATGCTATGAGGTTGCAGGGTGACTTGGACAGGTTGTGTGAGTGGGTGGATGCATGGCAGATTTAATGTGGATAAGTGTGAGGTTATAAGAATAAGGTTATAAATGTGAGGTTATAAGGGTGGTAAGAATAGGAAGGCAGATTATTATCTGAATGGTGTCAAGTTAGGAAAAGGGGACATGCAACGAGATCTGGGTGTCCTAGTGCATCAGTCACTGAAAGAAAGCATGTAGGTACAGCAGGCAGTGAAGAAAGTCAATGGAATGTTGGCCTTCATAACAAGAGGAGTTGAGTATAAGAGCAAAGAGGTCCTTCTGCAGTTGTACAGGGCCCTAGTGAGACTGCACCTGGAGCACTGTGTGCAGTTTTGGTCTCCAAATTTGAGGAAGGATATTCTTGCTATTGAGGGCGTGCAGCGTAGGTTTACTAGGTTAATTCCCGGAATGGCGGGACTGTCGTATGTTGAAAGACTGGAGCTACTAGGCTTGTATACACTGGAATTTATAAGGATAAGAAGGGATCTTATTGAAATATATAAGATTATTAAGGGGTTGAACACGTTAGAGGCAGGAAACATGTTCCCAATGTTGGGGGAGTCCAGAACCAGGGGCCACAGTTTAAGAATAAGGGGTAGGCCATTTAGAACTGAGATGAGGAAAAACTTTTTCAGTCAGAGAGTTGTAAATCTGTGGAATTCTCTGCCTCAGAAGGCAGTGGAGGCCAATTCTCTGAATGCATTCAAGAGAGAGCTAGATAGAGCTCTTAAGGATAGCGGAGTCAGGGGGTATGGGGAGAAGGCACGAACGGGGTACTGATTGAGAATGATCAGCCATGATCACATTGAATGGTGGTGCTGGCTCCAAGGGCCGAATGGCCTACTCCTGCACCTATTGTCTATTGTCTAAATTATAAAAATCATAAGCATAATCAGAATTTGATTTATATAGAGTTATTTAATTGCAAAATTAATGTGATCTTTGTAGTGGCCTGGCGGAGGCCAGAGAAAAGGCAAGACGCCAGGCAGTGTTTAGTTAGATTCTTTTATTAGGCTGTGAGCTCCTGCCCACAGCGTAGTTCTCCTAGGGATAAGATACGCCTTCCCTTGGCCTGGCTTTTAACCCCTTACGCCTGTCCGTCACGTAACGAGGGGGCTGACCCAAGGAGTGGCCTGATCCGCCACAGGACCCCCCCCCAAGAACCGGAGGTACAAAACGGACAGGAGGGCGCACGAGGCGACCAGCCCGGGTGCGCACCATGACCGGCGCTGGGACCGGCGACTGACCGACAGGTGGAGGGGTGGTAGCAGACACTGGAGGGGGTAGCTTGGACGGGGGGCGACCGCGCGGGCGGGGCTGTGCAACCGGCACCGGCCGATCAATGTCCACGTGTGCCGGCTTCAGCCGTGCGACCGAAACAGTCTCTCTGCGACCCCCCATGTCCAGAACGAATGTGGCCGAGCCGTGTTGCAGGACCCGGAAGGGGCCCTCGTACGGCCGTTGGAGAAGTGATCGGTGTGCGTCCCTGCGCAGGAACACAAACTGGCAGTCCTCCAGAGCGGCAGGGACGTGTGGCTGGAATGTCCCATGACGTGACGTGGGCACAGGTGCCAGCCTGCCCACCGTCTGCCGAAGACGTTGCAGGGCGTCAGAAGGCTGCTCCACTCGACCCTGCGCTGGTGGGATGAACTCCCCGGGAACCGTCAATGGGGCCCCGTACACCAACTCGGCGGAGGAGGAGGCCAAGTCCTCCTTGGGTGCGGTGCGGATCCCCAGCAAAACCCACGGCAGGGCGTCCACCCAGTCTGGGCCCGTGAGCCGAGCCTTCAGGGCAGCTTTCAGCTGGCGGTGAAAACGTTCCACCAACCCGTTCGACTGTGGATGGTACGCCGTAGTGTGGTGTAGGCTGACACCCAAGAGTCTTGCCATGGCCGACCACAGTTCCGAAGTGAACTGTGGCCCCCGGTCGGATGTAATGTCCAGTGGCACCCCGAACCGGGCGATCCAGTGCGCCGCCAAGGCCCGCGCGCAGGTGGCCGTCGAGGTGTCTGACAGCGGAATGGCCTCCGGCCACCGCGTGAAGCGATCTACCACAGTGAAGAGGTAGGTCATGCCCCGGGACGGCGGCAGCGGCCCCACGATGTCCACATGAATGTGGTCGAAGCGCTGCCGAGGGACACGAAACTCTTGCAGAGGCGCACGCACGTGTCGCTGGATTTTTGAAGTTTGGCACGGGATGCAGGTGCGTGCCCAGTGTGCGACCTGCTTACGCAGCCCGTGCCACATGAAACGGGAGGATACAAGGGCCACCGTCGCCCGAATGGAGGGGTGAGACATCCCATGGAGCACCTCGAATACCCTGCGACGCCAGACGACAGGGACGATGGGCCGAGGCAGGCCAGTGGAGGTGTCGCACAACAGTGTTGTATCCCCGGGGCCACAGACAATGTCCTCCAGCTGCAGGCCGGACACGGCTGTACGATAGGCGGCCATCTCCTCGTCCCCCAGCTGTGCGGCTGCTAGGGCGGAATAGTCGATCCCCCCGGCCATTTGCAGGACGGCGTGGATCGCGGGTCTAGACAGGGCGTCGGCCACCCTGTTGTTTTTTCCCTCCACGAACCGAATTGAGGTGGTGTATTCCGACACATAAGCCAATTGTCTCTGTTGCCGCGCAGACCACGGATCCGAAACCTTGGTGAACGCAAAGGTGAGTGGCTTGTGGTCTGTGAACGCGGTGAAGGGTCTCCCCTCTAGGAAGTACCGAAAGTGGCGTACCGCGAGGTAGAGGGCGAGGAGCTCCCGGTCGAACGCGCTGTAATGCCGTTGGGCCCCGCTGAGGTGCCTGCTAAAGAAGGCGAGTGGCCGCCAACACCCGTCGATGTGCTGCTCTAGCACCGCACCGACCGCCACCTCAGAAGCGTCCACGGTCAGGGCGGTTGGGGCATCCTCCTTAGGATGGACGAGCATCGTGGCCCTGGCTAGGGCCTCCTTAGCCTGCTCAAAGGCCGCTCCTGCTTCGTCGTCCCACTCGACCTCCTTGCGGCGACCAGCCATGAGGTGGAAGAGTGGGCGCATAGTTCTGGCCACCGACGGCAGGAAGCGGTGATAGAACGAGACCATCCCAACGAATTCCTGCAGGCCCTTGACAGTGGTCGGTCGGGGGAAACGGCGGACAGCTTCGACCCTGTCCGGAAGAGGTACCACCCCTTGTGGGGTCACCCGATGGCCGAGGAAATCGATGGCCGTCACCCCAAAACGGCACTTGGAAGTATTGATTGACAACCCGTACTCGCTGAGGCGTTTACACAGCTGGCGGAGGTGGGTGCAGTGCTCCTGCTTCGAGCGGCTGGCCACGAGTACGTCGTCCAAGTACACAAAGACGAATTCCAGGCCGCGGCACACACAGTCCATAAGCCGTTGGAAGGCCTGTGCGGCGTTCTTCAACCCGAACGGCATCTGTAGGAACTCGAATAGGCCGAACGGGGTGATGATGGCAGTCTTGGGGATGTCATTGGGGTGGACCGGGATTTGATTATATCCACGCACAAGGTCCACCTTGGAGAACACGGATGCTCCGGCCAGGTGGGCATTAAAGTCCTGGATGTGCGGAACCGGGTACCTGTCGGGAACGGTCGGGTCATTTAAGCGCCGATAGTCCCCGCACGGTCGCCAACCCCCGTCCGCCTTGGGGACCAAGTGGAGTGGTGACGCCCACGGGCTATCGGAAGGGCGCACGATGCCCATTGACTCCATCTGACGAAACTCCTCTCGAGCTAGACGGAGCTTGTCTGGAGCGAGACGCCGCGCTCGGGCGTGCACGGGTGGGCCGGTGGTGGGGATGTGATGTTGCACCCCGTGCTTGAGAGCGGAAGAGGAGAAGTGGGTTTCCACAATGTCCGGGAAGTCCGCCAGGATGCGCGCGTACGTCGCATCCACGGACGACAGGTGTTCGACGTTGGGGGAGACCGGCCTCAGCGTGCTGGAGTGCACCAGGCGCTGCCGCCTGACATCCACGAGCATGGAATGCGCCCGTAGGAAGTCGGCGCCCAGCAGCGGCTGGGAAACATCGGCAATGATGAACCGCCACGTGAACCAGCTGTCGCCGATGTTAAGGGCGAGCTGGCAGACCCCGTAAGTGTTGATGGGGCTACCGTTCGCCGCAGTGAGGAGGGGGCCGCGTTTGCCCGTATGGATATCGGCGGTGGAAGGAGGTAGGACGCTCACCTCTGCTCCAGTGTCGACGAGGAACCGACCCCCGGTGCGGCGATCCCGGGCGAACACACGATGGATCTGGCCGGCCGCCGAAGGGATCACTGACGGCCGGCCCTTGCGTTTCCCGGAAAGGCACAGGGTAGGCGACATTGCTTGGCGTTCGGTCCCCAACGACGGTGATAATAGCACCAGCCTTTGCTGGTGTCCGGTGGTGGTGCAGACTGGGATGCCCACCAGCGACCTCCGGTGGTCTCCAGCGGTATTGGAGGTGGTGTTGCTTGGGCCGACCACCAGCGACCTCTGGTGGCGTCTGGCTCAACTGTCGGCGGGCCGTGCGAGAAGGACGTGCCGGCACCGGGGTGCCCGATGGCGGCCGGATTTCGCCGCGGGGGTCGCCCTGAAACGGGGTCGACGGCGGCCCCAGCTTGCTGTTGGCCTTCCGACGCCGCGGAAAAGACGGCTAGGGCTGCCAGGTCCTCCCGACGGGACATCCAGATTTGATCAGCACGCTCGCCCAGCCGCTGCGTGTCGGTGAAGGGGTCCTCAGCGAGCTGAGAACGGAGGTCGACCGGGAGCTGTCGCAGGTAGGCCTGCTTGAATAAGAAACAGGGCGGGTGGTCGCCCATAAGGGCGAGCATGTCCTCCAGAAGGGCCGACGGCCGTCGGTCCCCGAGCCCCCCCTGGCTCATAACGCGAGTTGCCCTCTCGGCGTCGCTGAGGCCGAACCTCCTGATAAGGAGTTCTTTAAGGCCCTTATATTTGTCATCCGCGGGGGGGTCATTAAGGTAAGGCTTTACTCGCCTTGCTGTTGCCTGGTCCAGGGCGCCGACGACATAAAAGTACTTCGTCAAGTCGACGGTTACCCCTCGCACAGCAAACTGTGCCTCTGCCTGCTGAAACCAGACCTCAGGCTCTTCGGTCCACAGGGTCGGGAGTTTGAGGGAGACGGCCTCGAGGTCGGCAGGACCGAGGGCGGCAGGACCGGGTTGCACATTATCGTTTGACATCACTACGTGTGATGTCCGTCGGGGTCACCAATGTAGTGGCCTGGCGGAGGCCAGAGAAAAGGCAAGACGCCAGGCAGTGTTTAGTTAGATTCTTTTATTAGGCTGTGAGCTCCTGCCCACAGCGTAGTTCTCCTAGGGATAAGATACGCCTTCCCTTGGCCTGGCTTTTAACCCCTTTCGCCTGTCCGTCACGTAACGAGGGGGCTGACCCAAGGAGTGGCCTGATCCGCCACATCTTTCTGGTATAAATTAGCCTAAGGATTTGATGAAATCCTGCTTGAAAAATGCCACAAAGAAGGCAAGAAAACACAGGGACGAGTCCGCACCGACCAGCGATTCCCGTACACTAGCACTATCCTACACAATAGGAACAATTTAAGATATTACCAAGCCAATTAACCTATAAACCTGCACGTCTTTAGAGTGTGGGAGGAAACCGAAGATCTTGGAGAAAACCCATGCAGTTCACGGGGAGAACGTACAAACTCCGTACAGACAGCACCCATAGTCGGGATTGAACACCCGTCTCTGGCGCTGTAAGGCAGCAACTCTACCGCTGCGCCATCGCGCCGCCCAGTTCAGTTTAATGCAGTCTTTCCGAATGTTTGGGGAGAAATGCAAGGAATAATGTTAAATGTTCTCTGCAGTACCACAAGCTCATCTTTCTGTAGGTACAGATACCAGATGTGCATACAGTATTGCAGGATGCGTCTCACTTGGGCCTCTGTAGGTTCAGTGTGTGGGTGGAATACAGATGGAACCAGATGAAGGAGGAGAAAGGAAGGTTAAGGGGGCTGGGTGCGGGGGGAGGATTGGAGAGAAAGGTGTGTGTGAGACGACCATGGTGGATCAGAACAAGAGAGAAGGGATCAGATAATAAATAGATGGTTATCTGAAATTGGAGAATTCAATGTTCGCATCATTGGACTGTACACTGTCCAGGTGAAATATGAGGTGCTGTTCCTCAAGTTAGCCATTTGACCAAGTCATCACCTTCATTAAGCTCAGTTTGATGTCATCCCATAGTCTAAGATTAACATAAAAACCTGGAGTAACTCAGCGGGTCAGACAGCATCTCTGGAGAAATGAAATGGGTGAGGTTTCGGGTCGAGACCCTTCTTCCTATTGTTGCCTGCGCTATTATTTGCACCAGGACCCATTAGCCCATAGTACCTGTGCTCAGGTTATTAATATTAACCATTAATGTTCCTATTTTTCTAGCTTCCAAATGTTTTCATTGATACACTTCTCCATATTTCTATTAGTTACGGTCCTTCAACTCTTCATTTGTTCTTGTGGTTCTAATCTCTTGACCAATCTGATTTATTGCTCCACTGTTGCCAGGGATTTGTTTAACTGTCAAGACTTTGAGCTCCGGAATTACCGACCAACCTCTATGCTCTGCGACTTCATTTCTCACAGATGCAGCATGGAAAAAATCTGTTTGACATTTACCGTAATATCTTGCAGGCGCTGGTTTGGTTCCATGTTTTGCTACTCTAATATATTCAAATGGTTTACTCTGTTAAGGAATTATATAAATGTAAATGTTTAATGTAAGGAGATCATGAAATTGGAATTGACCTTTCACTTCACAATGTGTGACTTGCTTGATTTGCAGACTTCGCAGCTGTCATGGATTGAAAGAAAAGTAGCTGCAGCCTTGTTTGGAGAGCCACCAAATTCAACAATAGAAGATGCGTTGCAATGTTTTCTCAAGGTAATAAACCTGCCAGTCACTCAGTTTTTCATTTCCCGCCTGCAGTTTAATTGCTGAATCATGGTATTGATTTTAAAACATGTAGGAAGGAACTGCAAATGCTGGTTTAAACCGAAGATAGACACAAGGCTGGAGTAATGCAGCGGGCCAGGCAGCATCTCTGGAAAGAAGGAATAGGTGACGTTTCTGGTCGAGACCCATCTTCAGACTGAGTCAGAGAACTCAGTCTGAAGAAGGGTCTTTATCGGAAACGTCACCTATTCCTGTTTTCCAGAGATGCTGCCTGTCCTGCTGAATTACTGCAGCATCTTGTGCCCATCTACTATTTAACACAATCGTTCTCGTCAGCTAACTCATCAGCTCATTAGTGAAATTAAGTTATTTTCACCTACTTAAACTTGCTTGAAACCTATGTTTTGTTGTCTCATTAGTTTCATATACTTTACAGTTCTACATATTGCAGGCCTCTCTGTGCCTGCGCTGCCCTAGTAGCTGCGGCGTACCTGCAGTCCGTCTGTCTTTGTGTTTTTATGTTGTTTTTTTGTCTTGATTGTAGTGTAAATGTGATGTAGTTTTTTGGGGTTGTGTACTTTGGGGGGGGGGACTGTAAATGTAAAGATGTCTCTTCCCACCGAAGACGTGACCTTTTGTTCTGGGTGGTGTCTCCGTTCCCGCTGCGGCCTACCATGCACCTGAGCTGGCGGCCTCCACCTGGGACTCGCCTGTGGAGGCTCCGGCCGCGTGGACATCGGACGCTCGCAGCCCCCTGGGTGGGGGCCGACGTCGGGAGCTCCGGCAGCGGCAGCGTCTTCGCCCGCCCCGAGTCGCGGGGCTTGGGTCGGCCCGCCGCGGAATTTTCACCGTCCAGCGCGGCCTGGAATAGGTCGCGGGATTTTCCACCGTCCGGCGGGGGCTTCAATGTCGGGAGCCACGACCGCCCCGACGGGGCAGCGGCGGCGGCGGCGGCTTCGCCCGCCCCGGATCGCGGGGCTTGGGTCGGCCCGCTGCGGACCTTTCACCGTCCGGCGCAGCCTGGAACGTGGCAACTCCAACAGCCTGACCGCGGGAGAAGATGGCAGGGGAAGAGAAAAGACATTCTGGCCTTCCATCACAGTGAGAAGGTGACTAGAGGAGACTCACTGTGATGGACGTTTCTTTTTGTATGATTGTGTGTGTTATTGCTTATTTTTATTGGTCTTGTTGTTGGACTGTGGGTAATCTTTCATTTCACTGCACATTTATGTGTATGTGACAAATAAACTTGACTTGACTTGACTTGATGATATTGACAAGGGCCACATTGTTATGGCCAGACAACTGGGTCAGAGCATCTGTGAAACGGCAAGGCTTGTGGGGTGCTCCCAGTCAGCAGTGGTGAGTACCTACCGACAGTGGTCCGAGGAGGGACAAACCACAAACCGGCGACAGAAAGGGTGTTGGGCACCCAAGGCTCATCGATGCGCGAGGGCAACGAAGGCTATCCCGTCTGGTCCGAACCGACAGAAGGTCGACTGTGGCACAAGTCACAGAAAATGTTAATGGTGGTCACGGGAGGAATGTGTCACAATACACAGTGCATCGCACCCTGCTGTGTATGGGGCTGCACATGGAGGACCAACAGCATATTAGGCAGGTGGGCATAATGTTTTGGCTCATCAGATCATAATGTTTTGGCTGATCGGTGTATATGAACATTTAATATAGTAAAAACATAATAAAGCTTTTCACAGAAAGGTTATCAAACAAAAATTAATCCTCAAAAGATGTCGAGGCAGTTGACCACAGCAATGATCAAATAAATGAGCTGATTTTAAAGATGGAAAGCGATGTGAAGGCAGAATGCCTGGGCAGCTGAAAACAGCTAGCGGAGATGATGAAAATCTGTAGTAACACCCCTCCCTCTCTTCGATGTGCCCCATTTGGATGCACATCCATTCCTCCCTATCCCCCAGTCCCATTCCACCTATGTACCTTCTCATTTCACACATCCACTATCCTTATCTCAAACTTTGTCTTTTCATCTGTGGCTTTTGTCCTGCCATCTGCCAGTCGAAAACCTCCTTTACCTGTATCCACGCATCCATCGCCTGCCAGACATTGTGCAGCCACCACCTCTTTTCCAGGTTTCTTCCCCTCCCCCCCCCCCACTACAATCAGTCTGAAGAAGGGTCCCGATCCAAAAGGTCATCTAATCGTCTAACCAGACATATGGCTTGAGTTACTCCAGCACTTTATCTTTTTTTGCAAACCAGCCTTTGCAGTTCCTTGTATCTATATGAAATGCAACTCTTTGATGCCTTCAGATTCATAGGCAGTAGCATCAGAAATCGGATGGTCATTTTAATAGTCCTTCAGAGGAGTCTAATGGTTTGCCTTGAAAATTAGCTTTTGCTTTCTTTGTTTGACTGATGCATATCGCTCCATTCAGTGCATTCCTTATTATTTTTTAATTTAACCTTTATGCAAATATGTACTTATCTTGAATTTTCTAGGTGGAGGAAATACATGCAAGGTATTCCAAAGCTAACTGTGTTTACTTGACAAAGGTGGGTATCATGTTTTCATCTATATACTAAAACTCTCGTTTGTTCGTTAGTTTGCTCCGGAACTACAACCAAAACGGTACACGATAGCGCGACAATTTTAGGCCCACCTTACTCACCGTCGTCCCTTTGGTGCTAATGGAAGAGGTTTCATTGAAAACGGTGTTATATTTTTAAAGTTATTCACATTTTAAAGTTTAAATCTATCTCCTAGGGAGGGGGGAGGGAGGGATGGGGGGGGGGGAATAAAGGGGGGAGAAGGGAGGATAAAGGGGGGGAGGAAGGAGGATAAAGGGGGTTGAGGGGGATGGAGTGGGGAGGGAGGAGGGGGAGGGGAAGGAGGGGGGGACGGGAGAGTGCTGCACCAATGCAGGAGAGGTTTTGGCCCAACGGGTCCACTTGGTCTAGTTGTTTCATAAAAATGTTATAGCTCTATTTTAAACCTCATTCATGACAATTTCTGAGTTCTGATAGTCAATGGTATTTGTGGTTCATTTTATATCTTCCCTGTGTTTTATCTGCAGTGTTACAAAGAACTTGGACAGAACACTAATGCACAAAAATGGTGTGACATCGCAGTTTCCTTTCCTGGCGCTATAGAGGTAACTACATTGAAATTAATGCTATTAAGATTCAAGATTCAAGATATCTTTATTTGTCATCCAAAAAACAAGTTTTTTGGACGAAATTTCGTCACCCACAGTCCAACAATAAGAGCAATAAAATAAGCAAATTACACAACCCCAACCAACACAAAACCCCCCAAAAAGAAACATCCATCACAGTGAGTCTCCTCCAGTCCCCTCCTCACTGTGATGGAAGGCCAGAATGTCTTTTTCTCTTCCCCTGCCGTCTTCTCCTGCGGTCAGGCTGTTGTCGTTGCCATGTTCCAGGCTGCGCCGGACGGTGAAATGTCCGCAACGGGCCGACCCAAGCCCCGCTGTAAGTCGGGGCGGTCGGGGCTCCCGACATTGAAGCCCCCGCCGAGCAGAGAAAATTCCGTGGCCTATTTCAGGCCGCGCCGGACGGTGAAATGTCCGCGGCGGGCCGACCCAAGCCCCGCGATCCGGGGCGGGCGAACACGCTGCCGCTGCCGGAGCTCCCGATGTCGGCATCCACGCGGCCCGAGCCTAAGGCGAGTCGCAGCCGCTCCCGCAGCCTCCGAGAACGGCCGGCTCCGCTGATGGTGAGTCTGGTCCGCGGGCTCTGCAAACCAGAGCCCTGGAGGCCGCCAGCTCCAGGAGTTGGGCCGATGGTAGGCCGCAGCAGGAACGGAGACACGGCCCAGAACACAAAGGTCGGGTCTCCGTTCGGAAGGGACACATATTACAATTTTACAGTTCCCCCCCTCCCCCCCACATACACACATAGTACACAAACACAAAAACACCACATCACAACTACAATTAAGACAACAAAAACAACAAAAACACAAAGACAAATGGACTGCAGGTAAGCCGCAGCTGCTAGGGCAGCGCCGCCATCTGTAACAACCACTTTAACCTACTTTCACCCACACATGGAACATTGAGGAAGTACATGAAGTGCTTATTTGATTACATGTTTGTATTTTGCAGACCAAATCTAATCCTGGTTGTTTATAATTAGTTAGATAGTGCTCTAGGGGCTAGCGGAATCAAAGGATATGGGGAGAAGGCAGGCACGGGTTACTGATTGTGGACGATCAGCCATGATCACAATGAATGGTGGTGCTGGCTCGAAGGGCCGAATGGCCTCCTCCTGCACCTATTTTCTATGTTAATGTGTTTTGTAATTTAATACATTCATTTTATTAATAGCTGGGTTTGATATCAGTCCCAGTTGGGATAAGAAAGCAGTATCAACATCAGTTTTTGGAGGGGGGTTTTAAACACAAAATTAAATTTATTCAGTTATTTACAATAGTATTTACACATCAAACTATAACAAACCACCCACCACCAGAATAGAAAATTGGCAAGTATTACTTACTGCTAAGCATCAAATGACTATTGCAATCCTGATCCAGGATACAGTCGATGCCCCACAGCACCCAGCCATCCCGGAACTCCTTCACGGCGCCCATGGGCACCGCGTGTTCCTTTTCACGGATGTAACACTGAACGAGGGGCAGGCAGTCAGTTTGGGCACAGCCTTTGTCTGCCTGGCGTCATGACCCATGAATGACAAGGCCCAGGAGCAAACCAACCTGGGCATCCACTGATCTACACACTCCCCTACACACTGGGTGCCCAAAGATTAGGGATGGTGGGACTATCAACATTGATGGCCTTGTGCTGCTAGGGGCAGTTCAGTTCAGTTCAGTTTATTGTCACATGTACAGTGAAAAGCTTTTGTTGCGTTCTAACCAGTCAGCGGAAAGACAATAAATTATTACTATCGAGCCATCTACAGTATAAATACATGATAAGGGAATAACGTTTAGTGCAAGGTAAAGCCAGCAAAGTCCGATCAAGAATAGTCCTGCGTATACGATACAATACGATAAACCTTATTCATCCCTGGAGGGAAATTGGTCTGCCAAAAGTCACAACACACAACAAAGAACAAGGAAAACCTGAAATTGAAATTAAATTAAAAGTGAGAAAAAAAGAAAAAGACAATGACAGTTGTCATGTGCACAGCGCCTGCACCGGAACAAACGAACAAACAAATGAATCAACTAATGATGAGATGGAGTACAGGAAGTAGATTGAGAACCTCGTGTCCAGGTGTCGAGAAAACAGCCTTTCTCTCAGCAAGACAAGGGAGATAGTGCAGGACTTCAGGAAGTGAAGGGGTACACATACCCCAGTTGGCAGTGATGGCGCCGAAGTAGAGATGGTTGAAAACTTCAAATTCCCAGGAGTCAATATCACCAACAATGTCTCCTGGACCACCCATATTGAAGCAACAGTCAGGGAAGCACACCAACACTTCTACTTCCTTAAAAGCCTTAGGATGTTCGGCATGTCCCCAACAACTCTCACCAACCTCTACAGATGCACCAGGGAAAGCATTTTATCGGGATGCATCACAGCGCGGTTGTGAACAGCTCCATTCAAGACCATAAGAAATTGCAGCGAATTGTACACACAAAGCAACCTCCCTTCCATTGACTCCATCTATACCTCACGCTGCCTCGGCAAGGCCAGCAGCATAATCAAGGACGGTCACACTCTAGCCACTCCCTCTTCTCCCCTCTCCCATCACGCAAAAAGGTGCAGAAGTGTGAAAACGCACACCTCCAGATTCAGGGACAGTTTCTTCCCGGCTGTTATCAGGCAACTGAACCATCCCACCACAACCAGAGAGCAGTGCTGAACTACTATCCGTCCCGGGGAGCCGCGCGCCCAGTGGGGAGTGCGCCAGGCAGCCGCGCGGGCCCGATCCACCCACCGAACAACCGCGCCGCCGACCGGGACGCTCCCCGGTAAGCCCGACTCGCCCCACAAGCCTCCCAGGGGACTGCAGAGAACCGGGCTGCAAGGCCTGTCTGGGCTGAAGGAGCTTCAGTGGTGCCCGCAACGGGTGCCTCAGTGGTGGTGGTGGGACCTCGCCATCGACCCGTGATCAGAGGTCGATGAGCGTGAGGGGGAGAGGGGGAAGACAATGGGGACCCAGCGTGGGGGCACTGCCGTGAGAGACGGTGGGAGTACAAAGGGGGACCCGGTAAGGGAGGGGGGAGCCCCTCTAGATTTAGAATCCATGACTGTAACTCAACTGGAAATTTCCAAACTGAAATTGCAGATTGGTTTGGGTAAGGATATGGAATCAAGATAGGTAAATGATTTTTTAGATTTAGATTTAGAGATACAGTGCGGAAACAGGCCCTTCGGCCCACCGAGTCCGCGCCGCCCAGCGATCCCCACACATTAACACTATCCTACACACACTATGGACAATTTTTACATTTACCCAGTCAATTAACCTACATACCTGTACGTCTTTGAAGTGTGGGAGGAAACAGAAGATCTCGGAGAAAACCCACGCAGGTCACGGGGAGAACGTACAAACTCCGTACAGACAGCACCCGTAGTCGGGATGGAACCCGGGTCTCCGGCGCTGCATTCGTTCTAAGGCGGCAACTCTACCGCTGCGCCACCGTGCTGTCATGATGACCGACAAATGCTGGCCTTCCCACTGATGCTTACTATCCCAGTGCTGAAGGTTGATATAACATCTGAACAGTTGGAATCGGTCTTAATAACGGTCACATGGAGAACGCGGTCACGGGGAGAATGTACAGACTCCGTACAGACAGCACCCTTAGTCGTGATCGAACCCGGGTCTCTTGACCACTGCGCGCGCCACTGTGCCATCCTCATGAGCCTTTTGTTATCTTCTAGTTAAAGAGGGTATATAGAGCCTGAGTTCATCTGCTTTTAATTCAATTGTTTGACTTCTGGGATAAATCCTAAAGTAATTCCTGCATTGTCATAAATTCTTGAAATGTTCCCTTTCGTCTTGGTGACCAGAGTAGTGTTCGGTTTTAATTGGCATCTTCTGATTGATTGGATCAATCCATTTCATCATTAAAGCTAAGCATTCCATTCCCATTATTAATTTTGTTCTACAGACTTAATGTCACTCCCTTTCTACTTCTCCTTTAACTATTCCTTGACAATGCATCGTAAGTGCTAGGTGTCCAATGTTCCTCAAAATGTGTGCTTCCATAAATGTTGTAGACATTTATGAATGATTGAAGCAATTTGATGCTCGCCTTTTATTGTCTTGCCTCAACAGTAACTTGTTACTTGCATGCCAACGCTCAAGATAGTTCCCAGGACTGTTCTTTATGGTTATTTTTGCTGCTATATTAACCATAATTTTCTTGTTTGCTGTAACTCTTTCCACACCATTCCTCCATTTTCCATCCCATCAATTTCTTTACACATGGGAGAATGGCAACAATTATTATTGGGGCAGAGGAGTGCCAGTGAACAAAAGTGGCATTTATACGCTATTCTCAAATATATATTTTCCTTTCCTTCGCCACAGGAACAAGAGACACAAGAAGAATTAGAAAATCTTATCTCCGTCCTCAAGCAATGAATTTTGTTCCTTTGCAACGATGATGAGAATTGTTTAAATATTTGGATAACTGCATTGTAGTTTTTTCCTTGATGAAAGGGACACAATAGGTTTCATTGAAAACCAGCACTGAGGATCACTTCTTTATTGAATTTTGTAGATTTATTTATTGAATCGTGTGAAATTTGCTGATTCTGCACCTAACCTAGTTAAAATATAAAACACATTATTTTATCCATGGTGAAAAAATAATAGTTTAACAAAATAATTATGGATTATATCTACAAATAATTTGGCTTTGATTTATAATCTCTGTAGATTATGAAAGGTTGCAATTTTTTGGTAATTTACAGAAGCCATTGTATTATGAATATTATTTGAGGTCCAAAGTTTAAAAAAAGTCTAAATATGGACTTTTCTTTTTTTTAAATTTTGATTAAAAAAGCATAAATATAAACATATAATTGATTTCAGAAGAATTACTTTGATTTACAATCATGTATTAAAATATATAAATATTTATAATTTTTTCCAAAAATTAATAAATATTCACTGGGACCAATGTTTCTGTTTTCTGTATTACAAAACTGTACTAGAGAAAGTAAAATATAAAATGTTTTCCATGAATTGGAATGTTTCTTAACTACACAACTTAGTGATGATTACTTTTTTCCATTTCATGCTTAAAAACAAGAAACTCAAGAAGATGTGAAATGAGGAAATTTATTGTTTGTGGAAAGTCAAACTCAACTTACAATGTGGATAACTTGGTTTAGAGTGTGTAGATCTTCAATGTATGCCAAAAGGTGAAGCTACACGAGGCGAGGACCTGTTAAGCAATAACAGATGCATCATTACCTTATTGTCTTCAGCCTTTTGAAGAAAAATACTTCAAAAATATGGAAGAATGTTTATTTCCATTACTGACTTATTAACTGGTGTAAGCAGCTAAGCCTAGCTTAGAATAACTGTGTAGGAAGGAACTGCAGATGCTGGTGTACATCGACGATAGACACAAAATACTGGAGAAAATCAGCAGGACAGGCAGCATTGTTGGAGAGAAGGAATGAGTGACAATTTGGGTCGAGACCCTTCTTTCTCAGTCTGAAGAAGAGTCTCAAGACCCGAAACATCATCCATTCCTTCTCTCCAGAGATGCTGCCAGTCCCGCTGAGTTACTCCAGCTCTTAGAATATCTGACTTGATGAAATCCCCGGAAAAGTTGAGCCATTGATCGTTCAAGGCTGAGACAGATTATTTCTAGACCACGGGGGAATAGCGGATTATGAAGATCAGGCAGGAGAGGGTTGAGGTAAGCAGTCAGATTAACTATGATCTTATTGAGCAGCAGAACAGGTTCCAGATGTATATAAGCACAATCTTGCTCTTTGTTTCTGTATTCCAAGCACTGTATTAAACAATGCAGCTAACACAACATTGGGTTGGTGTTACTAATTGGAAGTATTCTCCTATGAACCTACCAAACCTATTTATTCCAAATTCTTAGCCATGAAATCTCAGGTAAAAATTTTGCACTGTTGTTGAGGACCAGCTCATTCTTAACATCAGCGTCAGCACACTGTCTGTACGGAGTTTGTACGTTCTCCCCGTGACCTGCGTGGGATTTCTCTGAGATCAAGACGTGCAAGTTTGTAGGTTAATTGGCTTGGTAAATGTAAAAATTGTCCCTAGTGGGTATAGGATAGTGTTAATGTGCGGGGATCGCTGGTCGGCGCGGACCCGGTGGGCCGAAAGGGCGTGTATCTCAAAGCTCAGCTAAATCACTTGAAGGTTTAAAAACTATAAACACAGCTTGAAAGTCTATAAACTTTGTTACCTACCGACAGTGGTCCGAGGAGGGACAAACCACAAACCGGCGACAGACAGGGTGTTGGGCACCCAAGGCTCATCGATGCGCGAGGGCAACGAAGGCTATCCTGTCTGGTCCGAACCGACAGAAGGTCGACTGTGGCATAAGTCACAGAAAATGTTAATGGTGGTCACGGGAGGATTGTGTCACAATACACAGTGCATCGCACCCTGCTGCGTATGGGGCTGCACACGGAGGACCAACAGCGTATTAGGCAGGTGGGCATAATGTTTTGGCTGTTCGGTGTATACTTCAAGAATGATAGCAATGCTGCAGCCTAGTAATTAGTGGCAATCAGTTAACGATCTATCACCAGTATGTCATTATCACCCAGCCTTTGGCCGTCTGAAAAAGAACATCTCAACACGTCAGAACTCTTCGTCTGGGCAGTGGTGATTCCTGTCCTTCCTGAGTGCTTCCTGATCATTTTCATTTGCCAGTTGTTTCAAGCACGAATGTCATGGTCAATCCTGCTCCCCTGACCTGTCCCTTTTGTCTACTGCAGGAATTCACCTCTACTATATACGGGTATGGACTCCTGCATATCGGCGAGACCAAGCGCAGGCTCAGTCATTGTTTCGCCGAACCCTTGCTTTCCTCTCCCTCCATCCCTCCCCCTTCATAGTTCTCCGACCAGTCTGACTGTCCCCTGATTACATTTTTATCTCTGTGTGCTTCGTTGTCATCTTCTCCTAGCTAGCAATGATCTGTTCCTTGACCTTAGGAAAGAAACTGCAGATGCTGGTTTAAATCGAAGGTAGACACAAAATCGAAGGTAGACACAATTGCCACCTGGTGTGGACTTGACCCACCTTCAGGATGGTAGCTAGACACAAAATGCTGGAGTAACTCAGCGGGTCAGGCAGCATCTCTGGAGAGAAGGAATGGGTGACGTTTTGGGTCGAGGTCACTCTGAAGAAGGGTCTCGACCCAAAACGTCACCCATGCCTTCCCGAGATGCTGCCTGACCCGCTGCGTTACTCCAGCATTTTGTGTATTCATCTCTTTTGGTGTCTTGCTTTCACACCTTACACTTCCTTATCTCTGTGTCTCTCCCTCTCCCCTGACTCTGTCTGAAGAAGGGTCTCGACCCGAAACGTCACCCATTCCTTCTCTCCAGCGATGCTGCCTGACCTGCTGAGTTACTCCAGCATTTTGTGTCTAGCTACCATCTTGAAGGTGGGTCAAGTCCACAGCAGGTGGCACTGGACGAATTACAGTATACTCGGTTGTCAACTCTCTTGGGACAGTGAATGCTGATTGCCTGTTCATCATTGCCAGTGACTTCAATCATGCTGACCTTCAAGATGGACGCACTCCCCAAATACCAGCAGTATGTCCCCTGCCCCATGTTAACACTGATCACTGCTAGAGCAGAATCAAATACGCCTCTCACACCATTGCTCGCCCTCACTTCAGCCATCTATCATCTACCGGTGCTACCTGTGCCAGCTTACAGATATGTACTGATTAGCCAAAGCAATATGACCCGATGAGCCAAAACATTATGCCCACCTGCCTAATGTGCTGTTGGTCCTCCGTGTGCAGCCCCATACGCAGCAGGGTGCGATGCACTGTGTATTGTGACACATTCCTCCCGTGACCACCATTAACATTTTCTGTGACTTGTGCGACAGTCGACCTTCTGTCGGTTCGGACCAGACGGGATAGCCTTCGTTGCCCTCGCGCATCGATGAGCCTTGGGTGCCCAACACCCTGTCTGTCGCCGGTTTGTGGTTTGACCCTCCTCGGACCACTGTCGGTAGGTACTCACCACTGCTGACCGGGAGCACCCCACAAGCCTTGCCGTTTCACAGATGCTCTGACCCAGTCGTCTGGCCATAACAATTTGGCCCTTGTCAAAGTCGCTCAGGTCTTTACTCCTGCCCATTTCTCCTGCATCCAACCCATCAACTTCAAGAACTGACTGTTCACTTGCTGCCTAATATATCCCACCCCTTGACAGGTGCCATTGTAACAAGATAACCAATGTTATTCACCGTCTGTCAGTGGTCATAATGTTATGATATGCTAACCTTATTATTCCAAAGAGATTACAAATTACACCTAACTAACAATGATCTACATTTTCCTAGGCATCTATCTTGATGTCTCGTTTTCACACCTTAACCTTCCTTATCTTTGTGCCTCCCTCTCCCCTGACTCTCAGTCTGAAGAAAGGTCTCGACCTCAAACGTCACCATTCCTTCTATCCAGAGATGCTACTGCTGAGTTACTCCAGCATTTTGTGTCCATCCAGTGGTCTAAAGAGACTGAGGATCTACTTCAGGACTGCCTTGAGTAAGTGGACTGGAACATATTCAAGATCAGTTCATTCACTCTGAATGAGTATACCTCGGTCACCAAATCAAGATGAGTAAGGAGCAAAATTATGGTGAGGTAAAAGTACAATAAAAAAATTACTTGCACCAACATCGCAAGCACAAAGATTCAGACAATGCATAAAAATAGACACAAAATGTTGGAGTTACCCAACGGGTCAGGCAGCATCTTAGGAGAGAAGGAATGGGTGACGTTTCAGGTCTCGACCCGGAACGTCATCCATTCCTTCTCTCCAGAGATGCTGCCTGACCCGCTGAGTTACTCCAGCATTTTGTGTCTATCTTCAGTACAAAACATAAATTATACTTAAATTACACACGAGAGGGAGAAGAAAATAATAATGCAAAAAAAAACAAGGAATTAATGCAAAAATAAACAATTTAAAGGCAGGAAAGCAAGAGGTGGTTCATAGTAGAAACGAGTAACTGCAGAATGCAGGTTTATGAAAAAAGGCAAAGTACTGGAGTAACTCAGCGGGTCAGGCAGCATCTCTGGGGAACATGGATGGGTGACGTTTCACAGAGTGTTGGAGTAACTCAGCAGGTCAGGCAGCATCTCTGGAGAACATGGATTGATGATGCTTCAGGTCGGAACTCTATTTCAGGCTGTTTGTAGTGGGGATGGGGAAGAAAGAATAAGGGGTAGGCCATTTAGAACTGAGATGAGGAAAACGTTTTTCACTCAGAGAGTTGTGAATTTGTGGAATTCTCTGCCTCAGAAGGCAGCGAGGCCGATTCACTGGATGCATTCATAGAAACATAGAAAATAGGTGCAGGAGGAGGCCATTCGGCCCTTTGAGCCAGCACCGTCATTCATTGTGATCATGGCTGATCGAAAGAGAGTTAGATCTCTTAGGGCTAGCGGAATCAAGGGATATGGGGAGAAGGCAGGCACGGGTTACTGATTGTGGCTGATCAGTCATGATCACAATGATCACAATGCTTTCAAGAGAGAGTTAGATGGAGCTCTTAATGATAGTGGAGTCAGGGGGTATGGGGAGAGAGCAGGAATGGGGTACCATGATCATGGTGAATGGCGGTGCTGGCTCGATTGGCCGAATGATCTACACCTGCACCTATTTTCTGTATCGCATGGTAATTGATTTGAAAGGTTAACTGTTCCCCTTTCCACAGATGCTGCCTGATCTGAACATTTCAAGCATATTCTATTAAATTACATGTCAAGACATTTACAAGGTTTGGAGCAGAGCCTTTGCTGATGTTACGCATTGTGTTTCAGACCTGCATGTGTTCCAAATGACTACATTAATTGCCATCACTACAGAACATTGTTCTCAAACAAGACTCGCTCTTAGTAACAAGAGAAGCAAGGATCTTGTTCCATTTCCATTGAAAAAAAAGCTTCAAGTAGATTTTCATCCATCCTCTCTCGAAAAGCATAAACAGTAATAGGAACAATTCACTGCTGAGAATCCAGCTATTGCTTTGTATTGCCGACACCATCAAGAGTAAAATCTGTCAGCTTTAGTTATTTCAAAGTAGTCACTGATGGTTCATGCCCTTTGTGCGCTGGTTGTACTCAAAGGTAATTTGAGCAAAGCCATGTGTATACCTTAGTTCATCTACTGCCACTTAGCCTGCCCAGACTTAAATCATTGCGAAAATAATGCGAGACAGTGTCCATTACTACCACAAAGAACCCTTGCTTTCCCTCTCTCTCCATCCCTCCCCATCCTAGTTCTTGTTCATCCTAGTTCATCCCTCCCCATCCTAGTTCATCCTTGCTTTCCCTCTCTCTCCATCCCTCTCCCTCTCTTTCCATCCCTCCCCATCCTAGTTCATCCTTGCTTTCCCTCTCTCTCCATCCCTCTCCCTCTCTCCCCATCCCTCCCCATCCTAGTTCTTTTGGAAACATACTTACTTACGTACTGCCCATGATGCCTCCTGGCATGTAGGGCAACAACGAAGGTACTCCACTCCTGTCTGTTCTCTGGAATTCTCTGCCACAGAGCTCTGACCTCTGGAATTCTCTGCCACAGAGGGCAGTGGAGGCCAAATCACTGGATTAATTTAAGAGAGAGTTAGATAAAGCTCTAGGGGCTAGTGGAATCAAGGGATATGGGGAGAAGGCAGGCACGGGGTATTGATTGGGGACGATGATCACAATGAATCGCAGTGCTGGCTCGAAGGGCCGAATGGCCTCTTCCTGCACTTATTTTCTATGTTTCTATGTTTCTGGGCTAGTTTCTGGACACTATCCCTGGTCAATTCCATAGTTTTCATTTCCTCCTCTACAGTTCCACGCCATGTGGTTTTGGGTCTCCCTCTTTTCCCTTTCCCTTCTGGTGCCCAGTGCAGGGCTATCCTTGGGATGCTGTCTGGTTCTCTCCTCAGTATATGGCCAATCCAGTTCCAGCGCTTTCTCATGATGATGGTATCCACACTCTCTTGCTGGCATTGAGCAAGGAGATCTTGGTTGGATATGGTGTTTGGCCAAAATATTCTAAGGATTCTTCTCAGGTTCTTAGTATGGACGACTGATAGCTGGTTGATGTCACTCGCTGTCATTCCCAGCATTCCCAGTCATGTCAGAGGGTGGAGAGGACACAGCTCCCGTATATCTTCAGCTTGGTCTTGCTGCTGTATTGCTGGGACCTCCATACATTGTTTAGCATTCTGAAAACATTCACAGCCTTGTTTAGCCGGTTCTTAATGTCATTTTGTGCTCCGCCATCGTATCTGACTTTACTACCAAGATAAATAAACTCCTCAGTTATGGGAATTTATTTCACAAAATGCTGGAGCAACTCAGCAGGTCAGGCAGCAACTCAGGAGAGATGGAATGGGTGACGTTTTGGGTCGAGACCCTTCTTCAGACTGAAGGTCGTTTCCATTCACTTGGATTGGTAAGAGGTTTTGGATGTTTAGTGTCATTAATTCAGATTTCTTTCCGGTGTATCTTCAAGCCAATTTGTTGTGCAAAGTCACTAAGACGGAATGTTTTTTCCTGCATGTGTTTGTGAGTGTGGGAGACCAGACAGAGAAACATAGAAACATAGAAAATAGGTGCAGGAGGAGGCCATTCGGCCCTTCGAGCCAGCACCGCCATTCATTGTGATCATGGCTGATCGTCCACAATCAGTAACCAGTGCCTGCCTTCTCCCCATATCCCTTGATTCCACTGGCCCCTGGAGCTCTATCTAACTCTCTCTTAAATCCATCCAGTGATTTGGCCTCCACTGCCCTCTGTGGCAGAGAATTCCACAAATTCACAACTCTCTGGGTGAAAAAATTTCTTTTCACCTCAATTTTAAATGGCCTCCCCTTTATTCTAAGACTGTGACCCCTGGTTCTGGACTCCCCCAACATTAGGAACATTTTTCCTGCATCTAGCTTGTCCAGTCCTTTTATAATTTTATATGTTTCTATAAGATCCACTCTCATTCTTCTAAATTCCAGTGAATACATGCCTAGTCTTTTCAATCTTTCCTCATATGACAGTCCCGCCATCCCAGGGATCAATCTCGTGAACCTACGCTGCACTGCCTCAATTACAAGGATGTCCTTCCTCAAATTAGGAGACCAAAACTGCACACAATACTCCAGATGTGGTCTCACCAGGGCCCTGTACAACTGCAGAAGAACCTGTTTACTCCTATACTGAAATCCTCTCGTTATGAAGGCCAACATGCCATTAGCTTTCTTCACTGCCTGCTGTACCTGCACGCCAACTTTCAGTGACTGGTGACTAATTCGTTCTTCCAAATCATTAATATATATGGTAATATATATGGTAAACAGTTGCGGCCCCAACACCGAGCCTTGCTCGGTTATCCATCAAATCGATAACAGGCAGTCTTGGAAGTCTATCCTGCCTAGTCAAACCGCATGTCAAAAACCTCGGCATGATATTTGACTCTGCATTAAAATTTGATAAGCAAGTCAACGCTGTGGTAAAAGCCAGCTTCTTCCAACTTCGAACCATAGCTAAAATCAAACCTTTCCTCCAATTCGACGACACAGAAAAAATCATTCACGCTTTCATTTCCTCCCGCCTAGACTACTGCAACTCCCTATACACTGGGATCAGCCAATCTTCCCAGTCCCGCCTGCAACTGGTCCAAAACGCCGCAGCGAGACTCCTGACGGGTACCCGTAAAAGGGACCACACCACCCCGATTATGGCCTCTCTCCACTGGCTCCCTGTACGGTACAGAATCAACTTCAAGCTCCTCCTATTCACGTATAAAGCCCTAAATGGACATTCCCCCCCCCTACATCAAAAATCTTCTAACCCCCCTCTCTAACTCCAGGTCCCTCAGGTCGGCCGACTTGGGGCTACTCACTATCCCGCGGTCTAGGCTTAAGCTAAGGGGTGACCGCTCTTTTGCGGTTGCAGCTCCTAGACTGTGGAACAGCATCCCTCTCCCCATCAGAACTGCCCCCTCCATCGACTCCTTTAAGTCCAGGCTCAAAACCTATTTCTACTCCCTAGCGTTTGAGGCTCATTGAGGAGGCGCTGTGAACTGTTTGCGTGCTACTGTATGTTTCTTTTTTTTGTTCCTTAGTACCTAATCAGATGTACAGCACTTTGGTCAACGTGGGTTGTTTTCAAATGTGTTATACAAATAAAATTGACTTGACTTGACTTGACTTGCGGCACTCCACTCGCCACTGCCTGCCATTCTGAAAAGGACCCGTTTACTCCTACTCTTTGCTTCCTGTCTGCCAACCAATTCTCTATCCATGTCAACACCCTACCCCCAATACCATGTGCTCTAATTTTGCTCACCAACCTCCCGTGTGGGACCTTATCAAAGCATTTCTGAAAGTCTAGATGCACTACATCCACTGGCTCCCCTTCATCCATTTTACTTGTCACATCCTCAAAAAACTCCAGAAGATTAGTCAAGCATGATTTCCCCTTCATAAATCCATGCTGATTTGGACTTATCCTTTTACTGCTATCCAAATGCACCGTTATTACCTCTTTAATAATTGACTCCAGCATCTTTCCCACCACCGATGTCAGGCTAACTGGTCTGTAATTCCCCTTTTTCTCTCTCACTCCTTTCTTGAAAAGTGGGATAACATTAGCTATCCTCCAATCCACAGGAACTGATCCTGAATCTATTGAACATTAGAAAATGATCACGAATGCGTCCACTATTTCCAGAGCCACCTCCCTGAGGACCCTGGGATGCAGACCATCAGGCCCAGGGGATTTATCATCCTTCAGTCCCATTAGTCTACCCAATACTATTTCTCGCCTAATGCAAATTTCTTCCAGTTCCTCTACCCCCCTAGATCCTCTGTCCTCCAGTACATCTGGGAGATTGTTTGTGTCTTCCTTAGTGAAGACAGATCCGAAGTACCTGTTCAACTCTTCTGCTATTTCCTTGTTACCCATAATAATTTCACCCGTGTCTGCCTTCAAGGGACCCACATTTGTCTTTACTAATCTTTTTCTCTTAACATATCTAAAGAAGCTTTTACTGTCGTTCTTTATATTCTTGGCCAGCTTCCCCTCGTAGTTCTCCAACCAGACTGACTGTCCTCCTGATTAAATTTTATCTTTGTACTAGACTAAGTGGACCCGTTGGGCCCAAACCTCTCCTGCATTGATGCAGCACCCTCCCCTCACCCACTCCCCTCCCCCTCCCTCCTCTCTCTCCCTCTCCCTCCCTCCCTTCCCCCTCCCACCCCCTTCCCTCCCCTTCACCCCCCCAACCCCCCTCCTCCCCTCTCTCTCCCCTTCCCTCCCCCACCCCCTCCCCTCCATCCCCTCCCCCCACTCCATCCCCCTCAACCCCCCTTATCCTCCCCCCCTCCCTCCCCCCTCCTTCCCTAGGAGATAGATTTAAACTTTAAAATGTGAATACCTTTAAAAATATAACACCGATTTCAATGAAATTTAGAACGGAGATGAGGAAGAACTTTTTCAGTCAGAGAGTGGTGAAGGTGTGGAATTCTCTGCCTCAGAAGGCAGTGGAGGCCAGTTCGTTGGATGCTTTCAAGAGAGGGCTGGATAGAGCTCTTAAGGATAACGGAGTGAGGGGGTATGGGGAGAAGGCAGGAACGGGGTACTGATTGAGAGTGATCAGCCATGATCGCATTGAATGGCGGTGCTGGCTCGAAGGGCTGAATGGCCTACTCCTGCACCTATTGCCTATTGTCTATTGAAACTTCTTCCATTGGCACCAAAGGGACGACAGTGAGTAAGGTGGGCCTAAAATTGTCGCGCTATCATGTACCGTTTTGGCTGTAGTTCAGGAACAAACAAACAAACAAACAAACAAACGAGAGTTTTAGTATATAGATGCTGTTATCTGCTTCCCCGAGCTAACAATGATCTATTCTAAAGATAGACACAAAATGCTGGAGTAACACAGGCAGCATCTCTGTGTCCATCTTTGGTGTAAACCAACATCTGCAGTTCCTTCCTACACAATGATCTATTCTACATTTTCCTGAAGCTTTGTCTCCTTTGATCTCTCGTTTTCACATCTGACCCTTCCATATCTCTGGTATTTATTCGCAAAATGCTGGAGTAACTCAGCAGGTCAGGCAGCATCTCAGGAGAGAAGGAATGGGTGACATTTCGGGTAGAGACCCTTCTTCAGTCTGAAGAAGGGTCTCGACCCGAAACGTCACCCATTCCTTCTCTCCTGAGATGCTGCCTGTGACCCGCTGAGTTACTCCAGCATTTTGTGAACAAATACCTTCGATTTGTGCCAGCATCTGCAGTTATTTTCTTATACTTCCATATCTCTGTGTCTCCCTCTCCCCTGACTCTCAGTCTGAAGAAGGGTCTCGACCCGAAAACATCACCCATTCTTTCTATCCAGAGATGCTGCCTGTCCCGCTGAGTTACTCCAGCATTTTGTGTCTATCTTCGGTGTAAACCAGCATCTGCAGTTCCTTCCTACACACGGAATGTGCTGGAAATGCTCAAGTAACACATTAAGACTGAAAAATAAGACTGAAAGTAAGACTGAAAAATAGAGCTAACATTTTAGGATAATAGTTTTTCTCAACGGCACATGATTGCCCTCGCCATTTAGCTTAGGTTCAAGTTTTATTATTGTCACTTGTGCCGAGGTACAGTGAAAACCCTTTGCTTGTGTGTTATCCAAACAGATCAGATAGTACAACACATGAATACAATCAAGCCTAACATATAGCAGAACAAGAGCAAAAGATGCCAGAGTACAGAATATAGTGTTTCAGAGATGTACGAGTGGAAAAGAGATTTAAAAGAGTGGGGTAATTGTATCAGATGGCAGTAAATCACCATGCAAAGTGTTGCCAGGGTCTCTAGGTACCTCTTTTGCTAACCACTGTATCACAGATCAACTCTCTTCTCTCCACTTCCCCCTTTCCCATGCGGATCTTAATACCTGTTATTTTAGAGATACAAGATACAGCGCGGAAACAGGTCCTTCAGCCCAGCTAGTCCGCACCGACCAGCCATCCCTGCACTTGAACACTATTATACGCACACTAGGGACAATTTTTAAAAAACATTTATGCATGTATATCAAGCCAATCAACCTACAAACCTGTACGTCTTTGGAGTGTGGGACCTTGGAGAAAACCCACGCAGGTCACGGGGAGAACGTACAAACTCCGTACAGACAGCGCCCGTAGTCGGGATGGAACCCGGGTCTCCGGCGCTGTATTCGCTGTAAGGCAGCAACTCTACCGCTGAGCCACCGTGCCGCACGATCTTTAACTTCTTTAACTTCTGCTATTTTGAATGAAAGAGCAGACTTTAAAAAGGATTAGCAGTTCCCCCTCACCACATGTTATATGACCGGCTGGAGATTTCCAGCATTTTCAGCTTTTATGACAATGTATCCACTTACAACGTTAATCACGCCAAGTGTTCAATAAAAGGTTTTCACATCTTCTTCTGGAATATTTCTGTATCATGACAACCGAATAACAGGGCACAGAGAGAACAAATTAATCTCCCTTCTCAGAATTCAGCAGAAGAAGAATAAGCTATTGATAAACAAAGGAACAATAGTGTATGAGGGGAGGTTGGTGAGGAACATAGAAGTTTTAGTTCAGTTTAGTTTATTGTCACGTGTACCGAGGTACAGTGAAAAGCTTTTGTTGCGTTCTATGCAGTCAGCAGAAAGACAATACATGATCACAATCGATCCATTTACAGACTACAGACACATGATAAGGGAATAACGTTTAGTGCAAGGTAAAGCCAGCAAAGTCCGATCACGCATAGTCCGATGGTCACCAAAGAGGTAGATAGTAGTTCAGCACTGCTCTCTGGTTGTGGTGGGATGGTTCAGTTGCCTGATAACAGCTGCGAAGAAACTGTCCCTGAATCTGGAGGTGTGCGTTTTCACACTTCTGTACCTTTTGCCCGATGGGAGAGGGGAGAAGAGGGAGTGACTGGTCCTTGATTACAATTCACTGCAATTTCCTGCGGTCTTGGATGGAGCTGTTCCCAAACCAAGCTGTGGTGCATCCCGAACAAATGCTTTCCGTGACGCATCTGTAGAAGTTGGTGAGAGTTGTTGGGGACATGCCGAACGTCCTAGGTATCACAAAATGCTGGAGTAACTCAGCGGGTCAGGCAGCATCTTGGAGAGAAGGAATGGGTGGCGTTTCGGGTCGAGACCCTTCTTCTCAACCCGAAACGTCAACCATTCCTTCTCTCCAAGATGCTGCCTGACCTGCTGACAATAGACTATAGACAATAGGTGCAGGAGGAGGTCATTCGGCCCTTCGAGCCAGCACCGCCATTCAATGTGATCATGGCTGATCATTCTCAATCAGTACCCCGTTCTGGCCTTCTCCCCATACCCCCTGACTCCACTATCCTTAAGAGCTCTATCTAGCTCTCTCCTGAAAGCATTCAGAGAATTGGCCTCCACTGCCTTCTGAGGCAGAGAATTCCACAGACCTCCAGCATTTTGTGATACCTTCGATTTGTACCAGCATCTGCAGTTATATTCCTGCCGAACATCCTAAGGCTTTTAAGGAAGTAGAAGTGTTGGTGTGCTTTCCTGACTGTTGCTTCAATATGGGTGGTCCAGGAGACATTGTTGGTGACATTGACTCCTGGGAATTTGAAGTTTTCAACCATCTCTACTTCGGCGCCATCACTGCCAACTGGGGTATGTGTACCCCTTCACTTCCTGAAGTCCAGGAAGTAAAGATACATTATCTCCCTTGTCTTGCTGACATTGAGAGAATGTAGAACTGTACTGCACAAGAAATTGGCCTGTCGGCCCAATATGTCCAAATGCAAAAAATAGTTTGGGCGGTGGAGCAGCGGTAGAGTTGCTGCCTTACAGCGAATGCAGCGCCGGAGACCTGGGTTCCATCCCGACTACGGGTGCTGTCTGTACGGAGTTTGTACGTTCTCCCCGTGACCTGCGTGGGTTTCTCCGAGATCTTCGGTTT
The DNA here is from genome assembly GCF_053455715.1 of Rhinoraja longicauda. Classification (NCBI taxonomy): domain Eukaryota; kingdom Metazoa; phylum Chordata; class Chondrichthyes; order Rajiformes; family Arhynchobatidae; genus Rhinoraja; species Rhinoraja longicauda. The sequence goes on from NC_135957.1 coordinate 3,710,938, forward strand.
CCTCCCACACTCCAAAGACGTGCAGGTTTGTAGGTTAATTAGCTTGGTAAATGTAAAAATTGTCCCTAGTGGGTGTAGGATGGTGTTAATGTACGGGGATCGCTGGTCGGCGCGGACCCGGTGGGCCGAAAGGCCTGTTTCTGCGTTGTATCTCTAAACTAAACTAAACTAAAAGATAATAAGAGCTTTCGTAGTGATGCAGAAAGGAAAAGATTAGTAGAAGTTAGTGGGACTCCTTCACAGACTGAGACAGGAGAAACTATATTGGGTAATAAGAAATTTGAAGGGAAATTAATTAAATATTTTGTACAGGCCGTCACCCAATGAATTCTGGCTTTACAGGTGTACTAAAGTCAATTGTGTGCAAAGGAAATACACAACAATCAGTCTATGGTAACCAAACCTCTACAGCATTGTGAGGAATAGCGTGCAAAGCACACGAGACTGATAAGAAAGAACAATTACTAAAAACAGGACAGAGAAAGAGTGGAAACTCGATTCAAGATTCAAGATCAATTTATTGTCACATGTACCGATTGAGGTCTAGTGAAATTTGAGTGACCGTACAGCCACACCAAGTGAAAAGCAACAAGACACACAGCCACATGAAGTAAAATGTAACATAAACATCCACCACAGCGGATTCCACATTCCTCACTGTGATGGAAGGTAATAAAGTCCAATCAGCTTCCTCTTTGTCCACCCGCGGTCGGGGCTGTTGAACCGTCCACAGTCGCCGCTGCTGACTGTCCGAGGCCCTCGCGTCGGGGCGATCGAAACTCCCCGCGTCGGGACGGTTGAAACTCTCCGCGGCACGGAGCTCCCGAGTCGGCCCCTTCTCACCAGAGACCGCGGGCTTCACGGTGTTAAAGTCCGCAGGCCCCGCGGTTGGAGCTCTCCGCAGTCGATCCCCAGCAAAGGATCGCAAGCTCCACGATGTTAAAGTCCGCGCCGCGCCCGCGGCATGAAGTGCCGGGCCGGTCTCCAGGAAAGGCCACCAACTCCTCAATGTTAGGCCGCAGTGGGGACGGAGATACGACACGGGGAAAAATCACATCTCCATCGCGGTAAAACTAGTTTCACCAAAGGTAAGACATATTAATTTAATAGTAATAATAACGATAATATTAAGCAGGTCTTGTTTCCTGGTGTGTGTAAATCAGGAGTGCACAATCTGGGGACAGCCAGTATTTGACTTCATGGACGAAGGCATAGAAATCTTCCTGGAAATAATGGAGTACTGCAGGGGTGGAGTGAATGCAGAGCTCAAAGATGGAGGAGTACAGGTCTGGAGTGAAACAGAGCTCAAAGCATGAAGGTTAGTTAAAAAAGATTACAACATGCTGGCGTCTCAGCGGGCCAGTCATAGACAGGTGGACTTTCGGGTCAGGACCCTTCTTCAGACTGAAATGTCACCTATCCATTCCATGAGAGAAATAGATCAGATAGATGCACAGAGTCTCTTGCCCAGAGTAGTTTAGTTTAGTTTAGTTTGGAGATACAGCGCAGAAACAGGCCCTATCGGCCCACCGGGTCCGCGCCGACCAGCGATTCCCGCACATTAACACTATCCTACACCCACTAAGGACAATTTTTACATTTACCAAGCCAATTAACCTACAAACCTGCACGTCTTTGGAGTGTGGGAGGAAACTGAAGATCTCAGAGTAAAAACCCACGCAGGTCACGGGGAGAACGTACAAACTCCGTACAGACAGCGCCCGTAGTCGGGATGGAACCCGGGTCTCTGGCGCTACATTCGCTGTAAGGCAGCAACTCTACCGCTGCGCCACCGTGACCGCCCACGTAGGTGAATCGAGGGCCCGAGGACATAGGTTCAAGGTGAAGGGAGAAAGATTTAATAGGAATCTGAGGTGTAACTTTTTCACACAGTGGGTGTATGGAACAAGCTGCCAGAGGAGGTAGTTGAGGGTGGGACTATCCCAACGTTTAAGAAACAGACAGGTACATGGATAGGACAGGTTTGGAGGGATATGGGCCAAACGCAGGTAGGTGGGACTAATGTAACTGGGACATTGTTGGTCGGTGTGGGCAAGTTGGGCTAAAGGGCCTGTTTCCACACTGTATCACTCTATGACTCTATGACTAGGGTAGCCAACTTTCTCACTCCCAAAAAAGGGACAAAAGGTGACGTCACCGCCCCACGCCCCACGTGACCTCACCCAGCCAGCGGCCACGTGCTCCCGCTCCACCAATGGCGGCTGCCCAGGTCGGGAGGCGGATTGCTATGCAACCTCCGTTAGGACTATAGTGTCCAGGCCTACATTGTCCGGGCCTACAGTGTCTGGGCCTACAGTGTCCGGGCCTACATTGTCTGGGCCTACAGCGCCCCCCAGGCCTAATACGAGACAAGCGCGGACCCGTACGGGACAAACCAATTTAGCCCAATATTCGGGATGTCCAGGCTAATACGGGACAGTTGGCAACCCTATCTATAACTATAATGCAGATTGTTCCAGGGATAGGACTGATGTTGGTTAAGGGATAGTGAAGGGCCTGTCCCACTTAGGCAATTTTTTTGGCGACTGCCGGTGACTGTCAAAGTCGTAGCAGATCGCCGAAATTCTCTTTTACCCGACGACAATGACCACGACAGTGACCGCGACAGTGACCGCGACAGTGACCGCGACAGTGACCGCGACAGTGACCGTGACAGTGACCATGACAGTGACCATGACAGTGACCGCGACAGTGACCACGACAGTGACCGCGACAATGACCACGACAATGCCGAGTCAGGTGGAGATTACACCGTCTTCGGAAACATCGCGAAATTCCCACGCTGTCAATGCTTCTCCGGCGTCCTAATTTTCGCTGAAATCACTGACAAGTCGGTAAGTACTTGAGAGTTTTGAAATATAACATCTTGCCCGGGTTACTTGAAAACCAAGCTTCACTGTAACAAGGCATAAACTGGATTGACTTCCAGTTTACTAATAGTAGTATTAAGAAATTTAATTTTAAAAGTGGTTAAATGGATTTTTGTGAAAAGTGTGTGGGCATTCTCTGAAAATGTACGGGAGATGCATATCTGGTTTCTGGGTTGCATATCTGGGTTGGGAGCCCACTTTAAATGTAATCGCTGATGGCCATAAACATCGCGAAAATTCCCACGTTTACCTGACTGTCAAACTGTCGCCTCCAATCTACCTGTCAAATGTCCTGACGGTAAATACATTGGTTAAACACAAGTACTTTATGGTATCTTCAAATGACTTTACTTATTTTAATATTATGTGCTTCTAAATGCATCTAAGACAACCTAGCAAACCTGGGGACAGCATGCGACAGCGCCCACAATAAGCAACGATACCTGGTGACAAGCCAGCTGTCACAGAGAAATTTCACTCCGGTTGATTTCTCAGCGACAAGCCGAGATTCACTACGATCTTTGGAAGACTCCTCACGATCATGCTCACGACACCCCGGCGAACTGTCGGCGACAGCCTAGTCATTGGCAGTCGCCTTAAAATCACCTAAGTGGGACAGGCCCTTTAATGGACAGAATGGAGAATACGCATAAACGGGTCATTTCTGAGTTGGAACATAAAGGCTAGTGGGGTGCCACGAGGATCGGCATGGGGGTTCCACTGTTCACAATGTAAGTTGGTGCTGCGAAGCACCCACTGAGCTAAAGCTAGACGGCTAAACGGTCAGGCAGCGCCCGTGGGGAACAGAGTGGAACTTGTGATAAGTTGGTGCTAGCCTTAGAGGGAGTACAGAGAAGGTTCACCAGATTGATTCCTGGGATGGCAGGACTTTCATATGAAGAAAGACTGGATAGACTCGGCTTGTACTCGCTGGAATTTAGAAGACTGAGGGGGGATCTTATAGAAATATATAAAATTCTTAAGGGGTTGGACAGGCTAGATGCAGGAAGATTGTTCCCGATGTTGGGGAAGTCCAGAACCAGGGGTCACAGCTTAAGGATAAGGGGGAAGTCTTTTAGGACCAAGATGAGAAAACATTTCTTCACACAGAGATTGGTGAGTCTGTAGAATTCTCTGCCACAGAAGGTAGTTGAGGCCAGTTCATTGGCTATATTTAAGAGGGAGTTAGATGTGGCCCTTGTGGCTAAAAGGATCAAGGGGTATGGAGAGAAGGCAGGTACAGGTTACTGAGCTGGATGATCAGCCATGATCACATTGAATGGCGGTGCAGGCTCGAAGGGCCGAATGGCCTACTCCTGCACCTATTTTCTATGTTTCACAATGTACATCAGTGATCTGGATGGGATCAAGCATAATACATCCGCATAATAATGATACAAAATGGGCATCAGCTTGGACTAAGAGGAGGCTACAAAGATTCTTCAAGCAACGTAGACATGCTGTTGTGAAACTTTGGAAGATGAATAGTCAAGGACATGTCATAGAAACATAGCAACATGGAAAACAGGTGCAGGAGGAGGCCATTCGGCCCTTCGAGACAGCACCGCCATTCATTGTGATCACGGCTGATCATCCACAATCAGTAACCCGTGCCTGCCTTCTCCCCATATCCCTTGATTCCACTAGCCCCTAGAGCTCTATCTAACTCTCTTTTAAATTCATCCAGTGAATTGGCCTCCACTGCCCTCTGTGGCAGAGAATTCCACAAATTCTCAACTCACTGGGTGAAAAAGTTCCTTCTCACCTCAGTTTTAAATGGCCTCCCCTTTATTCTAAGACTGTGGCCCCTGGTTCTGGACTCGCCCAACATTGGGAACATTTTTCATGCATCTAGCTTGTCCAGTGTTTTTATAATTTTATATGTTTCTATAAGATCCCCTCTCATCCTTCTAAACTCCAGTAAATGCAAATTCCAGTCTTTCCAATCTTTCCTCATATGACAGTCCCTCCATCCCAGGGATTAACCTGGTGAACCTATGCTGCACTGCCTCAATAGCAAGAATGTCCTTCCTCAAATTAGGTGTCAAATGGGATATAACATGGAAAATTGTGAGGCTGTTCCTTATGGTAGATGAAATAGAATGAAGGGGCTTGTTTTAAATGGAGAGTTGCTGTTCAGAAGGACCTGAGCATTCTTGTACATGTCATTTAAAGTTAATAGAGGCAGTCCAGCAACGGGAAAATGATTGTAGACACAAAATGCCGGAGTAACTCAGTGGGTCAGGCAGCATTTCTGGAGACAATAGACAATAGACAATCATATCATATAATATCATATCATATATATACAGCCGGAAACAGGCCTTTTCGGCCCTCCAAGTCCGTGCCGCCCAGTGATCCCCGTACATTAACACTATCCTACACCCACTAGGGACAATTTTTACATTTACCCAGCCAATTAACCTACAAACCTGCACGTCTTTGGAGTGTGGGAGGAAACCGAAGATCTCGGAGAAAACCCACGCAGGTCACGGGGAGAACGTACAAACTCCTTACAGTGCAGCACCCGTAGTCAGGATCGAACCTGAGTCTCCGGCGCTGCATTCGCTGTAAAGCAGCAACTCTACCGCTGCGCTACCGTGCCGCCCAATCGGTGCAGGAGTAGGCCATTCGGCCCTTCGAGTCAGCAACGCCATTCACTGTAGGAATATTCACTGTTGGGTCTGAAGAAGGGTCTCGACCCGAAACATCACCCATTCCCTCTCTCCTAGATGCTGCCTGACCTGCTGAGTTACTCCAGCATTTTGTGATACCGCCATTCACTGTGATCATGGCTGATCATCTACAATCAGTACCCCGTTCCTGCCTTCTTCCCATACCCCCTGACTCCGCTATCATTAAGAGCTCTATCTAACTCTCTCTTGAAAGCATCCAGGGAATTGGCCTCCACTGCCTTCCGAGGCAGAATTCCACAGATTCACAACTCTCTGAGTGAAAAAGTTTTTCCTCATCTCAGTTCTAAATGGCCTACCCCTTATTCTTAAACTGTGGCCCCTGGTTCTGGACTCCCCCAACATCGGGAACATGTTTCCTGCCTCTCGCGTGTCCAATCCCTTAATAATCTTATATGTTTCGATAAGATCCCCTCTCATCCTTCTAAATTCCAGTGTGTACAAGCCTAGTCGCTCCAGTCTTTCAACATACGACAGTCCCGCCATTCCGGGAATTAACCTAGTGAACCTATTCTGCATGCCCTGTGAGGGTCTGAAGAAGGGTCTCGACCTGAAACGTCACCCATTCCTTCTCTCCTGAGATGCTGCCTGACCTGCTGAGTTACTCCAGCATTTTGTGTCTACCTTCGATTTAAATCTGCAGTTTGCTTTTCTACACGAGGAAATGAATGGTATATTTGCATTAGGGTTAGGGTTTGGAGGATTGGAGTGGAAGAGTAAAAACATATTAATCTATTTTAGATATATATATATATATATATATTGAGACTGCTTCTAGAATATTGTGTACCAGGTCTGATCTCCCTACCTAATGATTAACATCGAGGGAGTGCAGCAAATATCACCAAATCAATTATTGGGGTAGTAGATTTATGTGTGAGCTGAGATGAAGTGAACGCAATTATACCCCCTTCATTTTAGACTGAGGGGTGGTGACATTGAAATGGGTAAATTCATTGAGTGAACATCTCATTGAGGAGATCCAAACCTGATGCTTCTGGCTGGGTGCCTGGAACAAGAAGTCCGACTCAAAATAAACAGTCAGCCATTAAGGGCAGGGTGGGAAGAAATGTTCATGTTCATGAGTGATAGGGCCTGAATTAGTCCATTCGGCCCATCAAGTCTACTCCGCCATTCAATCATGGCTGATCTATCTTCACCTCTCAACCCCATTTTCCTGCCTTCTCCCCTGACTCCCGTACTAATCACGAAACTGCCAATCTCTGCGTTGAAAATACACAATGACTTGGCCTCCACAGCCTTCTGTGGCAAGAATTCCACAGATTCACCACCCTCTGTTGAAGTTGTACAAGATGTTGGTGAGACCGTATTTAGAATATTGTGTTCAGTTCTGGGCACCATGTTGAAGGAAAGATATTGTCAAACTTGAAGGGGTTCAGAAAAGATTTACGAGGATGTTGCCAGGACTAGAGGGTGTGAGCTACAGGGAGAGGTTGAGTAGGGTGGGTCTCTATTCCTTGGAGCGCAGGAGAATGAGGGGAGATCTTATAGAGGTGTACAAAATCACGAGAGGAATAGATCGGGTAGATGCATAGAGTCTTTTACCCAGAGTAGGGGAATCGAGGACCAGAGGACATAGATTCAAGGTGAAGTGGAAAAGATTTAATAGGAATCTGAGGGATAACCATTTCATACAGAGGGTGGTGGGTGTATGGAACAAGCTGCCAGAGGAGGTAGTTGAGGCTGGGACTATCCCATCGTTTAAAAAACAGTTGGACAGGTACATGGATAGGACAGGTTTGGAGGGATATGGACCAAGCGCAGGCAGGTGGGACTAGTGTAGCTGGGACATTGTTGGCCGGTGTGGGCAAGTTGGGCCGAAGGGCCTGTTTCCACACTGTATCACTCTATGAAGGGCCTGTTTCCACACTGTATCACTCTATGAAGAGCCTGTTTCCACACTGTATCACTCTATGGCTCTATGACTCTGACTAAAGAAATTCCTCCTCATCTCGTTGCTAAAGGAACGTTGTTTAATTCTGAGGCTGTGACCTCTGAATTTTTATGAACTTTGATATTTGTCCGCCATTTGCTGCCATTTCCAAACTTCAGTGGATTCACTATTTTTTCACCCTCTGCTTTCTGCCACTGGTCTTGTCCAAGCAAACATTGTGAAAGAAGAACATTAAGGCACAGAATAAATCACAGGCAGCCTTTGTGCAGGGACATGGACAGACGACATTTCAGGTCCAGAGTCCTCTTCAAGGGCGGTCACGGTGGCGCAGCGGTAGAGTTGCCGCCTTAGAGCGAATGCAGCGCCGGAGACTCAGGTTCCATCCTGACTACGGGCGCCGTCTGTACGGAGTTTGTACGTTCTCCCCGTGACCTGCGTGGGTTTTCTCCGAGATCTTCGGTTTCCTCCCACACTCCAAAGACGTGCAGGTTTGGAGGTTAATTGGCTGGGTAAATGTAAAAATTGTCCTTAGTGGGTGCAGGATAGTGTTAATGTGCGGGGATCGCTGGTCGGCGCGGACCCGGTGGGCCGAAAGGGCCTGTTTCAAATCTAAAAAAAAATCATATACTTCCATCAGTCTGAAGAAGTTCAGGTCATTTCAGTTCAGTTCAGTTTAATTTATTATCACGTGTATTTATATTATAGGTACAGTGAAAAGCTTTTGTTGCGTGCTAACAAGTCAGCAGAAAAGCAACACATGATTACAACCGAGCCATCTACGGTGTATAGATACATGATACGGGATTAACATTTAGTGCAAGGTAAAGCCAGCAAAGTCCGATCAAGGATAGTCCGAGGGTCACAAATGAGGTAGATAGTAGTTCAGCACTGCTCTCTGGTTGTGGTGGGATGGTTCAGTTGTCTGATAACAGCCGGGAAAAAACTGTCCCTGAATCTGGAGGTGTGCGTTTTCACACTTCTGTACCTTTTGCCCGATGGGTTGTGGTTGGATGCTGATCCAAGACATAAACTATGCACTGATATGGAGTTCCTTTAGCATTAAAAAAAAGATACAAAGTGCTGGAGTAACTCAGCGGGTCAGGCAGCATCCCTGCAGTATGTTGGGTTGTTTTTGCTTAAGGTTCCAGCATCTGCAGCTCATTGGCAATAGCTTTTTTGTTTCTAGCGCTCCAGCAAAGATCTCCGCAATCCGAAATGGCCTCATTAGTGCTTTTCACTTGGCGATCCGTGCATTGCAATGGAAAGATTTAGCTGAATGCAGTAGTGCAGTTACAGGATTAATTACATTATGCCATCATCATCAGATGATGAGTGTCAATAGACAATAGACAATAGACAATAGGTGCAGGAGGAGGCCATTCGGCCCTTCGAACCAGCACCACCATTCAATGTGATCATGGCTGATCATTCTCAATCAGTACCCCGTTCCTGCCTTCTCCCCATACCCCCTGACTCCGCTATCCTTAGGAGCTCCATCTAGCTCTCTCTTGAATGCATTCAGAGAATTGGCCTCCACTGCCTTCTGAGGCAGAGAATTCCACAGATTCACACGTCTCTGACTGAAAACGTTTTTCCTCGTCTCAGTTTCAAATGGCCTACCCCTTATTCTTAAACTGTGGCCCCTGGTTCTGGACTCCCCCAACATTGGGAACATGTTTCCTGCCTCTAACGTGTCCAACCCCTTAATAATCTTATACGTTTCGATAAGATCTCCTCTCTTCCTTCTAAATTCCAGTGTATACAAGCCTAGTGTCTCCAGTCTTTCAACATACAACAGTCCCACCATTCTGGGAATTAACCTAGTGAACCTACGCTGCATGCCCTCAATAGCAAGAATATAATTCCTCAAATTTGGAGACGAAAACTGCACACAGTACTCCAGGTGCGGTCTCACTAGGGCCCTGTACAACTGCAGAAGGACCTCTTTGCTCCTTACTCTGTTGCCTCACCACAGGTAAGAGTTGCCTTACCCTGAAAATAGCCAGCCTTGGGGCACAACACAGATCTCAATCAAAAACTAGTTAACGAACCAGGTCCACAGTTCCTTACAAAAATCAGTGCACGATGCAACTTGTCCACACCTGAATGTTTACAGCATAGGGCCAAGCTTACTTACAGAACTTACAGAGCTTCTGTTTGCTTCTGTAACTTACAGAATAATGAAAGGCTTGGATAGAGTGGATGTGGAGAGGATGTTTCCACTGGTGGGAGAGTCCAGGACCAGAGGGCACAGCCTCAGAATTAAAGGGCGCTCTTTTAGGTAGGGAGTTGAGGAGGAACTTCTTTAGTCACAGCGTCGTTAATCTGTGGAACGCATTTCCACAGAGAGCTGTGGAGGCCAAGTCAGTTAAGGCAGAGATAGGTCAATTCTTGATTAGAACGGGTGTCAGGGGTTATGGGGAGAAAGCAGGAAAATGGGATTGGGAGGCAGAGATCTGCCATGATTGAATGGCAGAGTGGACTCGATGTGCCGAATGGCCTTATTTTACCCCTATAACTTGTGAGCTTGTGAACCTGTGAAGCTAAGGAAGTCAGGAGTACAGAGTGGTCAATGTAAATGAGGCAAATTTATATCTCAATTGTTGGTCCTTTATACTGAAGGCCAGATTTTAATGAAACCGTTCCAATAAGCACTGCCGATCTGACCCTGCCAATTTTTTTTAATCCTCCATTGATTCTAGTTGCCTTCAAAATCAAGTGGTGTTGAACGTTGGCAGCTAGCCAGAATCCCCCTGTCACAAATGGCCAAGATATGTTGAAATCAGAATTTAATTCTACGCGCGTGTCACGAATCCTGCAGAGTGCCATAAAGACCACTTGTCCAAGAGACCACGCAAGATCAACCACAGCCTCCCAATAGACCATAGACAATAGGTGCAGGAGGAGGCCATTCGGCCCTTCGAGCCTGTACCACCATTCAATGTGATCATGGCTGATCATCCACAATCAGTACCCCGTTCCTGCCTTCTCCCCATACCCCCTGACTCCGCTATCCTTAAGAGCTCTATCTAACTCTCTCTTGAAAGCATCCAGAGAATTGTCCTCCACTGCCTTCTAAGGCAGAGAATTCCACAGCTTCACAACTCTCTGAGCGAAAGGCACAGATAGATGCATAAACTAATCCTGCCTCTGCTGTTGGAGTTTCCCGAAAGTAATTGCAATGAACACGGTTCTGTAGAGGTGCCAAGAGCAATGTGTGGCTTCAATGAAAGTAGCTGGACAAATAAGCGTTGACAGATTTATACGGATGATAAATTAATAACTGATTTTTAAAAAAATCTGTGTTAAAAGTCAAGAATCAAAGAGTGTTTTCTTGTCAGGATAGACACAAAATGCTGGGGTAACTCAGCGGGTCAGGCAGCATCTCTGGAGAGAAGGAATGGGTGACGTTTCGGGTTGAGACCCTTCTTCAGACTGAGAGTCAGGGGAGAGGGATGGAGAGAGAAGGGAAGCAAGGGTTACTTGAAGTTAGAGAAGTCAATGTTCACACCGCTGGGGTGTAAACTGCCCAAGCGAAATTTGAGGTGCTGTTCCTCCAATTTGCCCTGGCCCTCACTCTGACAATGGAGGTGGCTCAGGACAGAAAGGTCAGACTGGGAATGGGCGGGGGAGTTAAAGTGTTTGGCAACCGGGAGACCAGGCAGGTTTAGGCGGACTGAGCGTTTTATTGTCATATGTACAGAAACAGAACAATGACATGTTTTCTTGTTAGAAAGACCAATTAAACCAGGAAAAGGTTACTACTTTAATCACTGGGAGTTATGGCAATTTTTTTTGTACCTCATAACGAAAGAATTTCAGTATCGGAGTAAAGAGGTTCTTCTGCAGTTGTACAGGGCCCTGGTGAGACCACATCAGGAGTATTGTGTACAGTTTTGGTCTCCTAATTTGAGGAAGGACATCCTTGTAATTGAGGCAGTGCAGCGTAGGTTCACGAGATTGATCCCTGGGATGGCGGGACTGACTTATGAGGAAAGATAGGAAAGACTAGGCTTGTATTCACTGGAGTTTAGAAGGATGAGAGGGGATCTTATAGAAACATATAACATTATAAAAGGACTGGACAAGCTAGATGCAGGAAAAACGTTCCCAATGTTGGGCGAGTCCAGAACCAGGGGCCACAGTCTTAGAATAAAAGGGAGGCCATTTAAAACTGAGGTGAGAAGGAACTTTTTTGCCCAGAGAGTTGTGAATTTGTGGAATTCTCTGCCACAGAGGGCAGTGGAGGCCGAATCACTGGATGGATTTAAGAGAGAGTTAGATAGAGCTCTAGGGGCTAGTGGAATCAAGGGATATGGGGAGAAGGCAGGCACGGGTTATTGATTGAGGATGATCAGCCATGATCACAATGAATGGCGGTGCTGGCTCGAAGGGCCGAATGGCCTCCCCCTGCACCTATTGTGTATGTTTCTATGTTTCCAAGTTCTGAATATCCAGCTGCTTATTCAGAGAAAGTTAAAGCAGATTTATTGCCTTCATATCTCTCACTGAGTTTTACAGAATAGGAATTCTCGCAGCAAGCAGTATTTCCACATTCAGGAAATGCTTCACTGGAGTGTAAACTGGGTCTTGAAAAAGCTTAGTGAGCAATTAAATGTCCTGGTGTTATTTTCAAACAATGGCCTTGCCAAGGCAAACACACTACTTATCAAGATGGTTTGATTCGGTTTGGTTTATTATCGTCATGTGTACCAAGATACAGTGAAAAGGTTTTGTTTGCTTGCTCGCCAGTCAGATCAGATAGTACTGTAAATGAATACAAACAACTCACACACATGTACAGTCTAAGAATAAAGGGGAGGCCATTTAAAACTGAGGTGAGAACAAACCTTTTCACCCAGAGTTGTGAATTTGTGGAATTCTCTGCCACAGAGGGCAGTGGAGGCCAATTCACTGGATGGATTTAAAAGAGAGTTAGATAGAGCTCTAGGGGCTAGTGGAATCAAGGGATATGGGGAGAAGGCAGGCACGGGTTATTGATTGAGGACGATCAGCCATGATCACAATGAATGGCGGTGCTGGCTCGAAGGGCCGAATGGCCTCCTATTTTCTATGTTGCTGTTTCATGCATGAGATGAAAGGTCATCAGTGTGAAATGTGATGAGAGCATTAGATCGGGTAGATCGTTCAAAGCCTTTATCCCAGGATGGAAACATCAAATACTAGAGGGCAGAGCTTCAAGGAGAGAGGGCCAACGTTTAAAGGAGATGTGTGGGCAGATTGTTTTAAACAGAGGATGGTGGGTGCCTGGAATGTGGAACAGATATAGTAGTGACTTTCAAGAGACTTTAATAATAATATATTCCTTTATTCGTCCCACACTGGGGAAAATTACAGTGTTACACCAGCAAAGTGGATAGCAAGAGATCTTTCATTATAAATAAAAGTAAAGACAAGGATAAATTGTCATCAGTTTTCTGTGTGTTCTTAACTGTTACTGTTGATTTGTCTGCTGGGAGCAGTGCTGGTTGTGCAGTCTCACGGCAGCGGGGAAGGAAGGACCTCCTATATCTCTCCTTCACGCACTTGGGGTGAAGGAGTCTGTCACTGAAGGAGCTACTCAGTACAGTGACAGTGTCCTGCATGGGGTGGGAGTCGTTGTCCAGCAGCGATGTTAGCTTTGCCATCATCCTCCTCTCTCCCACCGCCTGCACTGAGTCGAGGGGGCAACCCAGGACAGAGCTGGCCTTCCCGACCAGCTTGTCGAGTCTCTTCCCCTCCGCCGCTGAGATGTACATTGGACTTTGGATAGGCACATGGAATGGAGGGATCACAAAATGCTGGAGTAACTCAGCGGGTCAGGCAGCATCTCTGGAGAGAAGGAATGGGTGACGTTTCGGGTCGAGACCTTCTTCAGACTGAACAATTTAGACTGGAATGGAGGGATATTCATTATGGGGAGGCAGATACCCAGAGAGTAGCGAATTTGTGGAATTCTCTGCCACAGAAGGCAGTGGAGGACAATTCAGGGGATGAATGTAAAAGAGAGTTAGATAGAGCTCTAGGGGCTAGTGGAATCAAGGGATATGGGGAGAAGGCAGGCACGGGTTACTGATTGTGGATGATGAATGGCGGTGCTGGCTCGAAGCGCCGAATGACCTCCTCATGCACCTATTTTCTATGTTTACCTCCTCTTGTTCCATACACCCACCACCCTCTGTGTGGAAAAGTTACCCCTCGGATTCCTATTAAATCTTTTCCCCTTCACCTTGAACCTATGTCCTCTGGTCCTCGATTCCCCTACTCTGGGCAAGAGACTCTGTGCATCTACCCAATCTATTCCTCTCATGGTTTTGTCATCCTTGTATCCCTGTTGTCAGCACCTTTTCCCCAGACAGCAATGGGCCATTATGGACTCCACTCTTCTTGAGGTCATCTGTCACCGCCCCTGTTTGGTTCTGACCTTTTCTAACCTCCATTTCCCCCCCCCCCCTCCCTCCCCCCCCCCAACAAACCCCCCTCATCCCGCACCTCTACTTTTCAGTCTGAAGAAGGCTTCTGACCCAAAACGTCACCCATCCATGTTCTCCACAGATACTGCCTGACCCGCTGAGTTACTTCAGCACTCTGTGAAACGTCACCTATCCATGTTCTCCAGAGATGCTGCCTAACCTGCTGAGTTACTCCAGCACTCTGTGAAACGTCACCCATCCATGTTCTCCAGAGATCATATCATATCATATATATACAGCCGGAAACAGGCCTTTTTCGGCACTCCAAGTCCGTGCCGCCCAGCGATCCCCGTACATTAACACTATCCTACACTCACTAGGGACAATTTTTACATTTACCCAGCCAATTAACCTACATACCTGTACGTCTTTGGAGTGTGGGAGGAAACCGAAGATCTCGGAGAAAACCCAAGCAGGTCACGGGGAGAACGTACAAACTCCTTACAGTGCAGCACCCGTAGTCAGGATCGAACCTGAGTCTCCGGCGCGATGCTGCCTGACCCGCTGAGTTACTCCAGCACTCTGTGAAACGTCACCCATCCATGTTCTCCAGAGATGCTGCCTGACCCGCTGAGTTACTCCAGCACTCTGTGAAACGTCACCCATCCATGTCCTCCAGAAATGCTGCCTGACCCGCTGAGTTACTCCAGCACTCTGTGAAACGTCACCTATCCATGTTCTCCAGAGATGCTGCCTGACCCGCTGAGTTACTCCAGCTTTTAGTGTCTAGCTTTGGTTTCTTTCCCGGTTCCGACCAAGAGGGTCCCAGATTTAAAACGCTAAATGGTTCTCTTTCCGTTTCCCACTCATTGCCCTGAACTCTCCAGCAGTTTGTGTCTTGATAACGAAACAGTTAATGCGTGAACTCTGTGTGATCTGCCCACGACGCCCATTGCCATCGGAGCGTGTAGATGTGCTGTATAGCTGCAGCGTGGGCATGTTGAACTCCGCCTGCCCAGTGCTTCATGAGCACACATGTGTGCTACTGTGTTTCTGCACCCTTCCTTACATGTTGTCACATTAACACTGCCTGGGAAGAGTTGTGGCTGTGAAAAATGGCATGGCAAACAAAACCAACTTGCTAAGGGGATAGAAGGTGTTTTAATTTGCGATTAATTCCTTGTTGACATAACGAAGCACAACAATTGGGCGATAATTGGATTTGGAAGGTATTTGGTAAAGTTCCACTGCAGAAAGGAATGGGTGAGTTGTAGCAGCTTGCAACTGTTGCCAAGTTAGCTGACTGGATTAGGAAATCAGAGAGTGCATGAGAATATCATAAATGGCAAAGGCTTTGTCAGGTGGGGATACTGAAACCGGAGACCAGGAGAGAACTTTCCCTGCATTTACACTTTACACTTTAGACTTCATAGAGTGGAAACAGGCCCTTCAGCCCACCATGTCCTTGCCAACCAGTGTTAACCCCACACACTAGCACTATCCTACACGCTATTAAACACTACCACCTCCAAATGAATTACATAGACTATCATTGTTATTATTGCACTGTTATTGTTTGTTTTTATGTGTACGTATGAGTGTGTGTACATATACACATGGAGTCTGAAGAAGGGTCTTGACCCGAATTGTCACCCATTTCTTCTCTCCAGAGATGCTGCCTGAACCGCTGAGTTACTCCAGCATTTTGTGTCTATCTCCGGTTTAAACCAGCATCTGCAGTTCCTTCCCACCTATTTATATATATATACAGATATATAGATGGGTATTTGTGAATATGTGTGTATATGTACACGCTGAACTTTTTTTTCTTGTTTATTATATTGTTTACAGTGCACTGTGTTTACATATTGTGTTGTGCTGCTGCAAGTAAGAATTTTATTGTTCTATCTGGGACACATGACAATAAAACACTCTTGACTGGAGACAATTCACAATGAACAGAAGCCAATTTTATAATGAGTGTTGGGTCTGAGAGGTTATGGGGACAAGATGGTTAGGAGGGAGAGATAGATCAGCCATGATTGAATGGCGGAGTAGACTTGATGGGCCGAATGGCCTAATTCTGCTCCTTATGACCAATTAACCTACAAACCTGCACTCCCTTGGAACGTGGGAGGAGCACCCGGAGAAAACCCACGTAGTCATAGGTAGAACGTGCAAACTCCACGCAGACAGCACCCGCAGTCAGGATGGAACCCGGGTCTCTGGCGCTGTGAGGCAGCAACTCTACCGCTGCACCACCATGCCACTCCATTCGAGCATTAATTGTATTTGTAACACCTCAGGTGTTACAAAAGGAACCCTGCTACATAGTATGGTCGCTGAAGAAGGGTCTCGACCCGAAACGTCGCCCATTCCTTCTTCTCCAGAGATGCTGCCTGACCCGCTGAGTTACTCCAGCACTCTGTGTCCATCTTCAGTTTGATCCAGCACCTGCAGTTCCTTCCTACACAGAATATGGTGATCTTTGACAAATATAATGATTAACGTGGGGGATTGATGTTATTGAAAGAGATTACAATATTTACTGAATGGATTAAGTGTTGTGGTTTTGAGCAATGTGAATTAATGCATTTAATGTAAATATAAAAAACATTAATGCCTGCCCGCAAGAAAAAATGAAAAATAACAAGGCATATAATTTTATACTGAAAATATCTACTCCTTGTGAAATAGTTCATGGATTTATCAGGGAATTATTTGTTTATAATTAATTGGTAGTCCAATATTCAGGATATTAATATTAATACGAGGATATTAATATTAGTAAGATTTACGAGGATGTTGCCAGGACTAGAGGGTGTGAGCTACAGGGAGAGGTTGAGTAGGCTGGGTCTCTATTCCATGGAGCGCAGGAGGATGAGGGGTGATCCTATAGAGGTGTACAAAATCATGAGAGGAATAGATCGGGTAGATGCACAGAGTCTCTTGCCCAGAGTAGGGGAATGGAGGGCCAGAGGACATAGGTTTAAGGTGAAGGGGAAAAGATTTAATAGGAATCTGACGGGTGTCTTTTTCACACAGAGGGTGGTGGGTGTATGGAACAAGCTGCCAGAGGAGGTAGTTGAGACTGGGACTATCCCATCGTTTAAGAAACAGTTGGACAGGTACATGGATAGGACAGGTTTGGAGGGATATGGACCAAGCGCAGGCAGGTGCGACTAGTGTAGCTTGGACATTGTTGGCCGGTGTGGGCAAGTTGGGCCGAAGGGCCTGTTTCCACACTGTATCACTCTATGATTCTATGACTAGTAGGGCAGTTGGTAGACCCCGGGTTCGATCCTGATCTCGGCCCCATCTGTGTGGAGTTTGCACGTTCCCCCTGTGACCTCGTGGGTCTTCTCCAGGTGCTCCGGTTTCCTCCCACATCTCAAAGACGCACAGGTTTGGAGGTCAATTGGCCTCAGTAAACTGCCTCTAGTGTGTGGGGAGTGGGCGAGAAAGTGGGATAACATAGAACTAGTGTGAGCGGGTGATCGAAGGTCGGCGTGGACTCGGTGGGCCGAAGGGCCTGTTTCCATGCTGTATCGCTAAAACTAAAACTAAAAACTAAATTAATTTGAGACTCTGCCAACAGATTTTAAGTGTCACTACATTAAGAGTATAGTGGCGCAGCGGTTGAGCTACTGCCTGACAGCGCCCAATTAACCTACAAACCTGCACGTCTTTGGAGTGTGGGAGGAAACCGAGGATCTCGGACAAAACCCGCGCAGGTCACGGGGAGAACGTACAAACTCCGTACAGACAGCGCCCGTAGTCGGGATGGAACCCTGGTCTCTGGAGCTGTGAGGTAGTAACTCTACTGCTACGCCACCGTTGTGCCCTATCAAATGCATTTTGAAAATCTGCTCGCATCCATTCCCGATTCTCTAACAGGTTCCATCCACATTATCTTTATCTCAAACTGATGATCAGCCATGATCATATTGAATGGTGCTGGCTCGAAGGGCCGAATGGCCTCCTCCTGTGCCTATTTTTCCATGTTTCTATGTTTCCAACCCAATAGACTCTTGACATTTCTCAGGGTCAGTTGTCACAATCTTAATGATAGATTTCAGCGTCTTTGTAAGATTAACTAGACTATAGTTCCCTAGTTTCTCACTCACTCCTTTCTTAGATAAAAGTGGTACATTTTGCTTTTCGTTAGTCCCGTGGAACCAAACCAGAAACTAGGTATACCAGTGCTTACTCTGAAGATAAATGCAAAATGCTGGAGTAACTCAGCGGGACAGGCAGAGCATCTCTGGAGAGGAGGACTGGGTGACGTTTCGGGTCGAGACCCTTCTTCAGACTATAACCATACAGTAATACTACTTACCACCATATCTTACCAAAATATTGCTATTGATCCATCTATTGTGACTGTGGCCTTCTCAATTAGATCAAGTGAGATTTTTTATTGTTTCCTACATTAAGAAGACTATTTAAAAATTATGGTTGTGTGTATCATGAATCCTACTAATTTATGCAATACAATTTTTTTTTTTGAAAGCTAATGAGTGGAAGTTGCTTCATCTCATTAAAATCTTAGTTCCCTGCTATTTCTACATGATAATTTCAACCTAAATAATAGTTTTTAATTTCTTTTCCAATTTTAAGACTTTGTTTATTATTCATTGTGGTATCTTCTCTATCAGTAATTCAGCGACGGCACGGTGGTGCAGCGGTAGAGTTGCTGCCTCACAGCGCCAGAGACCCGGGGTTCCATCCTGACTACGGGTCCTGTCCGTACAGAGTTTGCACGTTCTCTCTGTGACCGCGTGGGTTTTCTCCGGGTGCCCTGGTTTCCTCTCACATCGCAACGATGTGCAGGTTTGTAGCTTAATTGGCTTCGGTACAAAATTGTAACTTGTCCCTAGTGTGTGTAGGATAGAGCTAGTGTATGGGGTGACGCTGGTCAGTGCGGACTCAGTGTCTTTGAATTAAACTAAACTAAACTAAACTAAACTAAACTAATGGGCCATCGTTGTCCGAGTACCTCAATATATAATGTTCAGAGACCTTTTGATAAGCATGTGGTAGTAAACTAGAGATGGTTTTAAGTAGTTTCTGAGGCAAATTCATTGCCAGAGGGTGAAACAAAAGATAAAACCATCAAAGAGATTAAAAGGGCAATGAGGTTCAAAAGGTAAATGTAAACTTAAATGATTAAAGAGAACAGAAGGGCTAGGTAGAGTTTGCTCACTTTATGTTTGCAATTTATTGCATTTATTGATAGTGCCGTGATCAAAGGATAACCCATTTTATCTGCATGGGTGAAATTCATTGTAGTAGCCCCATATGGGGATTATATTGGCTGTCAATATCCTGTATTATTAAAATAGTATGTTTGTTTATAACCTGTTGAGGTAGCGAGATAAGTCTAAATGAGAACACAGTCCATATACATTCACATCAAACAGTTGTTGGCGTGCCAAGATATGTTGGCAAATGATTTGTCAGTAGATCGGTTACAGGAGGGGGTGGTGTGGGTGGGAAGGAATGAGTTAAACAGGGAATTGCGGAGGGAACGGTCTCTGCGGAAGGCGGAAAGGGGTGGAGATGGGAAGATGTGGCTAGTGGTGGGATCCCATTGGAGGTGGCGGAAATGTCGGAGGATTGTGTGCTGTATGTGACGGCTGATGGGGTGGAAGGTGAAGACTAGGGGGACTCTGTCTCTGTTGTGACTAGGGGAAGGGGGAGCAAGGGCGGAGCTGGGGGGTACTGAGGAGACACGAGTGAGAGGTTCATCTATGATGGGAGAGGGGAACCCCCGATCCCTAAATAATGAGGACATCTCGGATGTCCTGGTACGGAACACCTCATCTTGGGCGCAGATGCGACGTAGACGGAGGAATTTTGTTAACTGCTTTCCCGAGGCAGCTAAAGTATAGATGGATGGCTGATTTCATGGAGTGAGCTACTCTCAACAGTCTTTTGTGTTCGTGGGCAGAGCTGTTGCCAAATCAGATGCCTTTTACAGTGCATCTGTAGAGTAAGTCACTGGAGAGATGCTGAACCTACTTGGTCTTCTGAGGAAATAGATGCATTGGTGTGCTTTCTTGGCTGTAGATTCAATGTGTTTAATTCATAAGGTCATAAGGAATATGAGCAGGATTAGGCCATTCGGCCCATCAATCTACTCCGCCATTCAATCATGGCTGACCTGTCTCTCCCTCCTTCAGGCCAAATTGTTGGTGATATTGGCACCTAAGAACTTGAAGATCTCGACCATCTCCATTTAGACACCATTGATGCGGACTGGACCCTGAAACCGCCTCGTTAAACCGCCTGAACCTTGCGAATGCTGTTCTACACCAAAGGTCTACACCAAAGACCTTGCTGCCATTGAGGAAGAGGTTGTTGCCTTGCTACCATTTTACTGACCTGTAGGAACTCTTCTAGAGTCATAGAGTCATGGAGTGATACTGCGTGGAAACAGGCCCTTCGGCCCAACTCGCCCACACCGCCCAACAATGTCCCAGCTACACTAGTCCCACCTGCCTGCGCTTGGTCCATATCCCTCCAAACCTGTCCTATCCATGTACCTGTCCAACTGTTTCTTAAATGATGGGATAGTCCCAGCCTCAACTACCTCCTCTGGCAGCTTGTTCCATACACCCACCACCCTCTGTGTGAAAAAGTTACCCCTCGGATTCCTATTAAATCTTTTCCCCTTCACCTTGAACCTATGTCCTCTGGTCCTCGATTCCCCTACTCTGGGTAAAAGACTCTGTGTGTGTGTACCTGATCTATTCCACTCATGATTTTGTACACCTCTATAAGATCACCCCTCATCCTCCTGCGCTCCATGGAATAGAGACCCAGTCTACTCAACCTCTCCCTGTAGCTCACACCCTCTAGTCCTGGCAACATCTTTCCTGAACCCTTTCAAGCTTGTCAATATCTTTTCTATAACATGGTGCCCAGAACTGAACCCAATACTCCAAATGTGGTCTCACCAATGTCTTTTGCCAACTGCAACATGACCTCCCAATTTCTATACTCAATACACTGACTGATGAAGGCCAAAGTTCCAAAAGCCTTTCTGACCACAGAAGGCGATCTGAAGGAAACTCATCTTCTGTTTCCTTCCTGTCTTCTGTCTTGTCATCATTCTCTTTAAAACCTATTTTCCTAACTATCTTTGTGCCATCAGTAAATATGGATACACAGGTGACTTGGCCCTACTGCACTCGGACAAGAGCTGGTCAAATGTTGAGGATTTACTCACCGTCGTCTTTTTGGTGCTAATGGAAGAAGTTTCATTGAAATCGGTGTTATATTTTTAAAGTTATTCACATTTTAATGTTTAAATCTATCTCCTAGGGAGGGAGGGGGGAGGGAGGGAGGGAGGGAGGGAGAGGGGGGGATAAGGGGGGTTGAGGGGGATGGAGGGGGGGAGGGGGGAGAGGAAGGGGGGAGGGGAAGGGGGAGGGGAGAGGGAGGGGGAGGGAGGGGGGATGGAGAGGGGGAAGGAAGGGGGGAGGGGGAGAGGGTGGGGGGAGAGAGGAGGTGGTGGGGGAGGTGGGAGGGGAGCGGGAGAGAGGGGGAGAGTGTGCTGCACCAATGCAGGAGAGGTTTGGGTCTAGTATCCCTCTAAACCTATCCTACTTGTCTAAATGTTCCGCTTAGTTGATTTGGTTTAGATTAGTGATACAGTACGGAAACAGGCCCACTCGACCTACCGAGTCCGCACCGACCAGCAATCCCCGCACATTAACATTATCCTACACACACTAGGGACAATTTATACTTTAGACAATATACAATAGGTGCAGGAGTAGGCTATTCGGCCCCTCGAGCCAGCACCACCATTCAATGTGATCATGGCTGATCATTCACAATCAGTACCCCTTACTTGCCTTCTCCCCATACCCCCTTAAGTTAATTTAAACCAATTAACCTACAAAAGGATAGCGGAGTGAGGGGGTATGGGGAGAAGGCAGGAACGGGGTACTGATTGAGAGTGATCAGCCATGATCGCATTGAATGGCGGTGCTGGCTCGAAGGGCTGAATGGCCTACTCCTGCACCTATTGTCTATTGTCTATTGTCAAAAAACCTGTACGTCTTTGGAGTGGTGGAGAAAACCGAAGATCCCGGAAAAAACCCACGCAGGTCACGGGGAGAACGTACAAACTCCGTACAGACAGCACCCGTAGTCGGGATGGAACCCGGGTCCTTGGCACTGTAAGGTAGCAACTTTACTACTGTGCCACCATGCCACCCTATGTTTCTTGAATGCTGCAATAGTCCCTGCCTCAAATACCTCCTCCAGCAGTTTTTTCCATACACCGACCACCCTTTGTGTAAAAAAGTTACCCCTCATGTTCCCATTAAATATGTTGCCCTCACCTTCAACCTATGTCCTTTGGTTCTTGACTCCCATTCTCCGGATAAGACTGTGCATTTACCCGATCTACTCCTCTCATGATTCTGTACACACAGTTGCTGACTCTCTGTGTTTTGCTCAAGATTCTGGCAAATCTGCAGTTCCTTCTTTCTCCATACCTGCTCGGTATTTGTGTGTGATAATATAAATCAACACTAGATCACGTATCATTGTTCGAGTATAACTTTTTTAATTTCATTGCAAGGAAATACAAACCATTGAACAGATTTCAGTACTGATTTGCTATGTTAATAAACGACGTTCAAAGTGCTATCCTGTTTATCAAAATACACAACTCTAAATGTGATACAGTCATAATTTGCAAGGTTACTGTAAGTATTGGAAATAGTGGGGTTAAAATTTGAAGAACGAACAGCAAAGTCTCGCTTTATAAAATTCTGTATCTTTAACAGCATTTTTGATAACCACAGGTTTTGATTACAGTAAATATATTATACATAAAATTGGTATACATTTAAATTCAAAAAACACCAATGCTGATATGTAGGTCTAATTGTAAAATATCGATTACAGAAATAGCAGCCTTCTAAATGTGTTAAAGCTTATGAGACAATATAAAAATACAAATCTTAAACATGATTTCTCATCTGATTCTTGCGTTATTTATTCTATAACCTGTAAAAATATATAAACTATATTTACTATTTGGAATGGCAGATCAATCACATTTAAAATCAGCGGGGGGGGATGGAATAAAAACACAAATATAAAGAAATAACTTGTCCCTATCTGATATCAGTTCACAGAGATAGGTCAAGTCTGACGAGCCCACAGAAATGACAAATACCTGAGATTTCAATAAGTTCAGGGCAATAACCAATACTCAGCTTTAAGGCGTAGTAGTCACTAGCTTGGCACCGACCATATATACAGTAGTGGTTCGAAAGGTTTTAAAAGGTCATTTGGCAAGAAATTTAACCAAACCGTTCCAAGCCTTTCCTGCACACTTTGCAAAAGCTTTTAAAGACACTGGCACCTCATCTAACCTTTTGAGGTTGGCCTATTACAATCCAGTTGCCCAAGATACATTATTATTTCAATACCTCTTGAATATCTGCAGAAATAAAGAACTGCGAATGCTGTTCTACACCAAAGGTCTACACCAAAGATCGACACAAAGTTTTAGAGTGAAAGTCGGGGGTGGGGGGGGGGGGGGGGGGGGTAGTACTAATTTACTTTGCGCAATAAGGTATTGGATTGTTTGAATATCAATCATTAGACTTTAAACCATTTCTTTAGATTTAACGCAACCTGATGAGAGAATGGATTCAATGAAACATTCCTATCCAAATAACATCTGACTAGTTTGGTGTATAGCAGCTCTGCATGGGATTGGAGAAAAGGACATGCATGTTGACACAAAACAAGAGCTAATGAGATTCACTGCAAGGATCTCAACACGAAACGTCACCTATTCCTTTTCTCCATAGATGCTGTCTGACCCGCTGGGCTACTCCACCTTTGTATGTCATTTTTTTTAGGTTTCTGTGAAAGGTTATTAGTTTAATTCCAGCAAGAGGCAATTGATTTTTTGGCAATAGGTACTTTAGATACTGGGGAAATATGTTAACTATGGTGTCAAACTTCATCCTTGTTAAGTTTAACCTTAGATCTAGCTTTCTGGAGCTAATCCCAGTTCCCTCAGAACAAAAGCTAATGTGCTTTGAAAGTCCATTAATTTAACAAGCTATTTTTTGTTTTCAAACAAGGTGCATAAAGTCAATAATTATATTTGCACAATAGACAATATGTATATGATATAGTCTTTCCCAAAAGTGGATTAGTGTTGTTTTACTGAATGGAATTTATTTCACGGCAATATGCAAATGCAATTTATTTTTGTGTACAAATGCAATGCAGTAATACTTCCTCAGAGTATCATTCATTTAAGTTCCTTGCTCACTATCAGTGCTCTTCTCAGAAATAAACTTTTATTCCAGCAACAAGAACATTTTTCTCCATTCCTAATTTAATGACTAGAGATGGGTTGAGAATTGGTAGATGAGTTGTTCTGTGGTACCCTGCACAGAGCAAGCTCTCTTGTGTTTAAGAGTGGAGCATATTAGGGATTTTCAGCCATTGGAATTGGTGGAATCGTAGGTCCTGCTTACCAGGTAGGTTAGGGGCAGGAAGGACATGGGAGGGAATGGCAAGGATGTTGTCTAATGGTAGGATATTGCCTGATGGTAGGATATTATCTCATGGAGGTACATTGTCTACATAATACTACATTAGAGTCATAGAGTGATACAGCGTCGAAACAGGCCCTTCGGCCCAACTTGCCCACACCGGCCAACATGTCCCACCTGCCTGTGTTTGGTTCATATCCCTCCAAACCTGACCTATCCATGTAATAATGGTCATGCCATGTCTAATGGTAGGACATTGCCTAATGTTAGGATATTATCTCATGGTAGGACATTGTCTACATTGTAGGACATTCGCTAATGGTAGGCCATTATCTCATGGTAGGATGGACACAAAAGGCTGGAGTAACTCAGTGGGACAGGCAGCATCTCTGGAGAGAAGGAATGGGTGACGTTTCAGGTCGAGACCCTTCTTCGGACGATGCTGCCTGTCCCGTTGAGTTACTCCAGCCTTTTGTGTCTAGCTTCGGTTTAAGCCAGCATCTGCAGTTCCTTCCTACTCATGATCTCATGTTAGGATATTATGTACATGTAGAACATTATCTCATGGTCGGACAGTCTACACAGTAGGACATGGTCTAATGGTAGGACATTGTCTACATGTAGGACATTGTCTCACGGTAGGATGTTATCCCATGGCAGGACATTATCACGGTAGGACATAGTCTACATGCTAGGACATTGACTACATGGCAGGACATTGACTACATGGCAGGACATTGACTACATGGCAGGACATTGACTACATGGCAGGACATAGTCTACATTGCAGGACATTGACTACATGGCAGGACATAGTCTACATTGCAGGACATTGACTACATGGCAGGACATTGACTACATGCTAGGACATTGTCTACATGCTCGGACATAGTCTACATGGCAGGACATTGACTACATGGCTGGACATTGACTACATGGCAGGACATAGTCTACATGACAGGACATTGACTACATGCTAGGTCATTGACTACATGCTAGGACATTGACTGCATCGCAGGACATTGACTACATGCTAGGACATAGACTACCTGCTAGAACATTGAGTACCTGCTAGAACATAGACTACATGCTAGGACCTTGACTACATGGCAGGACAATGACTACATGGCAGGACATAGACTACATGCTTGACTACATGCTAGGACATAGTCTACATGCTAGGACATAGACTACATGCTAGGACATAGTCTACATGGCAGGACATAGACTACATGGCAGGACATTGACTACATGCTAGGTCATTGACTACATGCTAGGACATTGTCTACATGCTCGGACATAGTCTACATGGCAGGACATTAACTACATGCTAGGACATTAACTACATGCTAGGACATTAACTACATGCTAGGACATAGACTACATGGCAGGACATTGACTACATTGCAGGACATTGTCTACCATGACCTCCCTACCCCTGCCCTACCGGGTGGAGGTCGGAAGGACAGGATGGACAATCCTGCTGCTTACATCACCTAACATCCACATGCATACACTGATCGGCCCACACACACTGATCGGCAATGAATGAGTGCTTTCCCATCCCACAGTCCCCATTGTGGTTCGGCGGGGGCTGATGGGAGGACATCTGCAGCTCACCCAGCTGGAAAACAAACCAAATATCAAAGCTGGGGCATTTCCCTCTTCCACGGGGCAGTTTCATACTGTGTCAGTCGCGACATATTCTGTTGGGACAATAGACAATAGACAATAGGTGCAGGAGGAGGCCATTCGGCCCTTCGAGCCAGCACCGCCATTCAATGTGATCATGGCTGATCATTCTCAATCAGTACCCGTTCCTGTCCCTCTCCCCATACCCCCTGACTCCGCTATCTTTAACAGCTCTATCTAACTTGGGGCAACTGGACTTTCAGATGGCACAGTGTTAAGAGTTTAACATTGTCAAACATTATGTTGATTATGTTGATTTCTAACAGGCTCCCAAATGACAAAAAAATAATAATTAAAAAACACATATTAATAATTTCACCTTCCGATACTCTGATGTAATTTTATTTTCATTAGTGGTATTGTTTGATGCCAATGTTGGTAGTACCAATGTAAAGATTTGGTAGTATTAATTAAGTATTTGGATGTATTAATTTAACCATTTGGTCCGTACTAATTTAACCATTTGGTAGTACTGATTTAACCATTTGGTAGTACTGATTTAAGCATTTGGTAGTGCTAATTTAAGCACTCATGGTAGCACTAATTTAAGCACTAAACAGGAATTAATTTAAGCACGCAGCACTAATTTATGAAGAAGGGTCTCGACCCCAAACGTCACCCACTTCTCTCCAGAGATGCTGCCTGACCCGCTGAGTTACTCCAGCATTTTGTGTCTATCTGCAGGGTAGCATTAATGTAAGCACTAGATAGTACTAATTTGAACACCGGGTAGCATTAATTTAAGCACTCGGTAGCGATTATTTGCCGAATTCCCGATACGGATTGCATTAAGACACAAGTACAAAGAGAGGAGGGGAGGATGTGATATTGTTGAACGTGGTGGCGGGGGTGAATAATGAAAGGAAACCATTTAAAGCGCGCAGATGATTAAATGAATTATAATTTAGAGGGGATTACTCTTCTAAAACGATACCGTTATATCAGACTCTGTTTTCCAACGGTCACAGTTAACAGTTCAAGGTGAGATTAACACTTGAGTTTCCATTCCTGACTGTATGTGCATGAACAAGGGCACTCGGTCAGTCAGAACCACCGGCTCAGATCCTCCTGTTCCCCAGTCTCGGCTGTGAAGGCTCCATGGATCAAGACCAACCCCCACGTTATCGCCTTTGAACAAACACAGTGAAGTACTGGAAAGCCTATCGAAGTCCCAGCCTCTCGCCTCCAATGAAGAGAGGACCATTCCGGAAAGTGGTGCTTTGTTTTTTAAACCACAAACAAAAAACTCAGGGAACAACGAAGCGAACCCAATCACAGCAGCCACATGCAACTTCAAAGACTGGTTTGTCCGCAGTTGACAGAACAAAAAAAGCATACGATCGCAGAGCATGATCGCCCGTTCACATTTTCACGTTGGTCAAAACCCACTGCGTTAAGAGCGAGGGGGAGGAGAGAGTGGGGGGAAAGGGGGTGGTGGGGAATGGGGGGAGAGTGGGAGAGTTGCTGCCTCACAGCGCCAGAGACCCAGGTTCAATCCCCACTACGGGTGCTGTCTGTACGGAGTTTGTACGCTCTCCCCGCGTGGGTTTACTCCGGGTGCCCCGGTTTCCTCCCACACTCGGGTTTGCAGGTGAATTGGCTTCTGTATATTGTAAACATTGTCCCAAGTGTGTGTGTGTGTGTAAGATAGTGTTAGTGTGCGGGGATCGCTGGGCGGTCTAAAGTCTCACTGGCAAAGCACAACAAGGACGAGACTCTGAGATTAACCCCTGCGACTGCGGCAATCTGTTCCCTGTTGGGTGTGCAAGGCTTCTCGAGAATAACTCGAAGGTATTTATTCACAAAATGCTGGAGTAACTCAGCAGGTCAGGCAGCATCTCAGGAGGGAAGGAATGGGTGACGTTTCGGGTCGAGACCCTTCTCTACAATAACTCGAGAGAAGGGACGATTGGCGTCGGGCCAAACCAAATGTAAACAATACATTTAAAAACCTCACACATTTCTGTACATTATCCACCCCTCCTGCCCAGACAAGGCGGCTGTCCGTCCCCGGCCCACCCCTAAATGCAAACATTCACCCCAATCTTTACCGAAACGGGTGAGGATTTGCTCCGGTGCCAGTAAATGGGGCTACTGTGTGTGTGTGAGAGAGAGAGAGAGAGAGAGAGAGAGAGGACGCCAAGCCGAGCAGACCACGTTACCGAAATCTATACACTAAAACTCTCGTTTGTTTGTTTGTTTGTTCCTGAATTACAGCCAAAACGGTACAGGATAGCGCGACCTTGTTCGCCGTCGTCATTTTGGTGCTAATGGGAGAAGTTTCATTGAAATCGGTGTTATATTTTTTAAGTTATTCACATTTGTAAGTTTAAATCTATCTCCCGGGGAGGGAGGGGGGAGAGGGGAAGGGGGTGGAGGGTGGGGGCGAGGGAGGCAGGGGGACGAGGGAAGATAAGGGGGGTTGAGGGGGGGTGGAGTGGGGGGGAAGGTGAGAGGGGGAGGGGGAGGGAGGCAGGTGGGAGGGGGGGGGAGGGGAGGGGGAGGGCGAGGCGAAGGAGGGAGGGGGATGAGGGAGGATAAGGGGCCTGTACCCTTATAGAGGGTAGAGAGGGGGGATGGAGTGGGGGGGAGGGGGAGGGGGACCGAGGGAGGGAGGGGGAGGAGGGAGGATAAGGGGGGTTGAGGGGGGATGGAGTGGGGGAGGAGAGGGAGGGGGAGAGGGAGGGAGGGAGGGAGGGAGGGAGGGAGGGGGAGAGGGGAGTGTGCTGCACCAATGCAGTAGAGGTTTGGGCCACTGGTCTAGTAGAGTGTAGCCACCACAGTCCATGACCACCTGCCACTGCCGACCTCAAGCAAGCAATACCTCTCGAATGCCTTAAATAACCAAAAAAATATCGCCATTTTGATTTGTCCAGTTATTTTACAACAATTGTCATTAACTGCCACAACGTGAATGTTGTACCTGTTTGTCATTTTCTAAGGAGGCAGATAGAAGCAGTTTTCCGTTTGAAACTGTAATGAATGAATAGCAAGTTAGTCGAGTCTCCCCACCATCCATTCACTGGCTGCCCTCCTCCTGTTCTATCCTCTCCACCTCCGACTGCAGGTGTTCCAGGGAGTCCCGCAGGGTGACATTGACGGTGAAGGTGTGAGGCTTGAGGGTCAGGCCGTAGGTAAAGTCCAGGGTGAGCTGTTCGCTGGGGTTGGCCTTGAAGGTGCAGTGGTGTGCCAGCAGCGAGAGGCAGAGGAAGAGCTGGACCTTGGACAACTCCTCGCCGATGCACCTCCGCCTCCCCAGGGAGAAGGCCATCACACGGCTGGTCAGGTCCTTGTCGATGGAGCCGTCGCCGCCCAGGAACCTGGACGGGTCGAAGAGGCCGGGCTGGGTCCACCTGAGGGGGTCGTGGTTGACCGCCCACTGGTTGACGAAGACCACCGTGTCTTTGGGGATGGGGTAGCCGCGCAGGGTGGTGTCGCGGGTGGTGGCGTGAGGGATGGTGAGCGCCACGAAGCTACTGAAGCGCAGGGTCTCGTAGAGGAAGGCCACCAGGTAGGGCAGGTGGGGCTCGTCTTCCACCGTGGGGATTCGGCCCCTCCCAACCACCGTGTCCAGCTCCCTCTGGATCTTCTCCTGCAGCTCAGGCTTCCAGATGAGGTAGAGGATGAGCCAGTGGAGGCAGGTGGACAGGGGTGTCCTGGCTGGCGCCGAAGATGTCGGTGAGACTGGACTCCACGTAGTGGCTGCTGAGATCTGGTCTGTGGTCGATGGTGCGGATGAAGGTGTCCAGCATGTCTCTGACTCGCTGTGGGCAGTGGTTGAGCCGCCGGCGCCGCTCCCTCGCCTTCTCCTGCACGAATGAGTAGAACTGTCGGTTGATGAGCTTGAACTCTCGGAAGGCGGAGCGCAGGGGGTTGGGGAAGTACTGGAGCCAAGGCATCATATCTACCAGGCTGCCCGCACCCACCGTGCGGCCGAACCGCTCGTTCTTGGACAGCAGAGCCCTGAACTCCTCGTCTCCGTGGCTGTAGCGCTTGCCGAAGCACAGAGCGCAGATCACATTGGCCACCGCCACCACCAGGCTGGCCCTGGGGTCCCAAACAAGCCCCGTCCGTGCTGCCCTCTGCGAACAGCACGATCAGCTGGTACACCTCGCACACCACATGGCCCTCCAGCGCCTTGTTGGTGGCCGCCTGGCCCCTAGAGAAGGATCGCACGGCCGAGTGGGCGACCCTACGATGTCGTCTCCACTCCTCGCTGTCTCTGCCAAAGGCCAAGCTCCGGCCACCGCTCACAGCCCCGAACGACGCGAAGTCCGGGCGGCCAGAGAAGTCTGCTCCCTGCCTCACCAGGGGCCTGGCGGATCACATCCTCACCGTTCAGCACCACCACCGTGCGGCCCCCCAACTTGATACGGAACAGGTCGCCATACCTGCGAGACATCTCGCACAGGGTCAGGTGAGGCAGCCGGCCGAGCTGTGCCGCGTTACCGACCACAGGCCATGGGAACGGGCCAGGCAGGCCACCCACCATCTGTTTCCCCACCCACCTCCACACCTGCAAACCCAGCAGCGCAGACAGGGCCACGGCCAGCCACAGCTGGACCCTAACCTTCACCATCTCCCCCACCTGCTTCTCCACAAGCTGCCCCAACACAGCGGTCCCGTTGGACATCCCCTTGCTTTGGATTTCCCCCCTCTTGTTGGTGTTACTCTTGTTACTGTTGTTGCTGTTGTTGTTGCTGTTGTTACTGTTGTTGCTGTTGTAACTGTTACTGTTGTTACTGTTATTGTTACTGTTGTTGCTGTTGTTGTTGCTGTTGTTGCTGTTGTAACTGTTACTGCTATTACTGTTGTTGTTGCTGTTGTTGCTGTTGTTGCTGTTGTTGCTGTTGTTGCTGTTGTTACTGTTGTTGTTGTAGGCTGTTGTTGTTGCTACTGTTGTTACTGTTGTTGTTGCTGTTGTTACTGTTGTTGTTGCTGTTGTTACTGTTGTTGTAGCTGTTGTTGTTGCTACTGTTACTGTTGTTGTTGCTGTTGTTACTGTTGTTGTTGCTGTTGTTACTGTTGTTACTGCTGTTGTTGTTGCTGTTGTTGTAAGCCGAGCAAAACTTCACCCCCTCCCACCCCACCCACCCCCCAACTGAACAAAATATTAGCACATTGTCCGATATTGTCAAATATCAACATATTGTCAGATGTGGCTCTCGCGTAAGTGCGCCCGCAATGTTATTTGTAATCCAGGGCTGTGTGGCCGCTGTGAGTCTTTAAAGGAAGCCGGGCTAGAGCGCATAGTGTGTGGATTCCAGTCGGCTCGTCCTCACTCCCACCCTCTCTTCACCCTGCAGTCTTGCCGACTACCACCGACCGCTGTCACAACCCCTATATATACACACCCCACACACACACACAGCGCCTTGTCCGCTCGCGTCACACGGAGCAGCACTCCAGAGTTTTATTCACACACACACACACACACACACCACACACTCACACACACACAAACACACACACCACACACTCACACACACACACACCACACACTCACACACACACACACCACACACTCACACACACACACACACACACCACACACTCACACACACACACACACACACACACACACCACACACACACACACACCCCACACACACACACCACACACTCTCACACACACACACACACACACACACACACACACATACACCCCACACACTCACACACCACACACTCACACACACACACACACACACACCCCACACACTCACACACCACACACTCACACACACACAAACACACACACACCACACACTCACACACACACACCACACACACACACACACATACACCCCACACACACACCACACACTCACACACACACACACACACACACACACACACACATACACCCCACACACTCACACACTCACACACACACACACACACACACACACACACACACACACACACACACACACACACACACACACACACATACACCCCACACACACACACACACACACACACACACACACACACACACACACACACACACACATACACCCCACACACACACACACACCACACACAGACACACACAAGAGGGTTTAGGATGTAATCGGCGTTTATATGGTGCACCTCGTTTAACCGCAAAGGAAGAGTTTAGAAGGAATAGGAAGGAATTACAAGTTGAGGATAGAGCTGCCGCCTCTCAGGGTTCCAGCCTGTCTCCCGACCTGCGTGGGATTCCTCCCACACTCCAAAGACGTGCAGGTTTATGGGTTAACTGGCTTGGTGCATGTATAAATTGTCCCTGGTGTGTGTAGGATAGAGTTAGTGTGCGGGGATCGCTGGTCGGTGCGGACACGGTGGGGACGAATTTACGCGCTGTATCTCTAACTAAACTAAACTAAAACTAAAGTTAACTACAGATGCCGCTTTACTCCGAGATGGACACAAAGCGCTGGAGTAACTCAGCGCTCAGGCAGCATCTCTGGAGAGAAATGTGCAACTTTTTGAC
Source organism: Rhinoraja longicauda (assembly GCF_053455715.1). Taxonomy (NCBI): domain Eukaryota; kingdom Metazoa; phylum Chordata; class Chondrichthyes; order Rajiformes; family Arhynchobatidae; genus Rhinoraja; species Rhinoraja longicauda. The sequence continues at coordinate 3,743,564 of NC_135957.1, forward strand.
CCAAGAAGTCTTCCTACTTACTCACTTTCAAATGCAGCTCCGATGTGGACGGCCGACATTTGCTGTGAGTTTGCCCGGGAGAGAGAGAGAGAGAGGGGGGGAGAGGAGAGGTAGAGAGGGGGAGAGGGGGAGAAATGGGGGGGCGAGAGACAGAGGAGGAGAGAGGGTGAGAGGGAGAGGGCGAGGAGAGAGAGAGAGAGAGAGAGAGAGAGAGAGAGAGAGAGAGAGAGAGAGAGAGAGAGAGAGAGAGAGAGAGAGAGAGAGAGAGAGAGAGAGAGAGAGAGAGAGAGAGAGAGAGAGAGAGAGAGAGAGAGGTGGGAGGGAGAGGGGGAGAGAGAGGGAGAGAGAGAGAGAGGGTGGGGAGAGGTGAGTGGGGAGAGAGAGGGGGAGAGAGAGGGGGAGTGGGAGAGAGGCGAGGGGATTGAACCACACCGAACGCTCACTCACACTTCCAACACTTCCAGAATTCCCCTCCCCACCAGCTGCGAAGGTAAAACAGTGCTTGTGGGCCGTTGGATATAATCCCGGCTCGGGGAAAATCAATACGGATAACATTAGTCTGAAGAAGGGTCTCGACCCGAAACGTCACCCATTCCTTCTCTCCTGAGATGCTGCCTGACCTGCTGAGTTACTCCAGCATTTTGTGAATAAATACCTTCGATTTGTACCAGCATCTGCAGTTATCTTCTTATACAACTCGACACCAGCGGCTGCAGTTCCAACGGCAAAGCCCTACCATGTCCAAGGACCCGCTCCCAGCATAATCCCCACCGCCCACTTCTAACTACTCGCGCCAGCTTGGCTATCGCGTCGCCGACTCCCCTCTGTACTCCTGAAACATCCGACCGCAATGTTGTTATGTGTATGAAGGAACTGCAGACGCTGGTCTACACCGAACACAGACACACAGAGTGCTGGAGTAACTCAGCGGGTCAGGCAGCATCTCTGGAGAGAAGGAATGGGCGACGTTTCACAGAGTGCTGGAGTAACTCAGCGGGTCAGGCAGCAGCTCTGGAGAGAAGGAATGGGCGACGTTTCTATCCTTCCAGCGTTTCCAGATGTGACCGAGTAACGTCTAAAGACGATGTGGACGCGTCTAGCTAGACGTCTTTGCAATAAGTCAAGAGAGTGTTTTATTGTCATGAGTCCCAGATAGAACAATGACATTCTCACTTGCGGCAGCACAACACCATAAAAGTTATTCTGTTCCCGTTCACAGTTCACTGATATTTATATTAATGTTTCTATTCACAAAATGCTGGAGTAACTCAGCAAGGCGGGCAGCATCTCGGGAGAGAAGGAATGGGTGACGTTTCGGGTCGAGACCCTTCTTCAGATATTAATGTTTATATGAAAGGGAATAGGGCGAAAACACGAGGAACTGCAGATGCAGAGCAAACCCCAAAAAAGTGCAGGAGTAACTCAGCGGGTCAGGCAGCGCCTGCGAGGGTACAGGTAACTGAAGAAGGGTTCGAGGTGATTGATGGTCAAGTAGCGGCTGTGGAATCTGAAGAAGGGTCTTGAGCCGCAAGCTCGCCCTTCCTTTTCTCCCTGAGATGTTGCCTTGACCTCCTGAGTTACTCCAGCACATTGTGTCTATCTTTGGAGGGAATGGACGGGCGACGTTTTGGGTCGGTACACCTGTCTTCAGACTGACAGAGAACAGAGGCGGACTGGCCTGACTGGGACGGGTTAGGGATGATCAGTGGAGAGACACAGACGAGGAGGGAGTTGGTTAGTGCGGGTGTGAGAGGTTATGGGGAGAAGGCAGGAGAATGGGGATAGGTCAGCCATGATTGAATGGCGGAGTAGACTCGATGGGCCGAATGGCCTAATTATGCTCCTATCACTTATGATCTTAGGAATTGTGTTTCCCTTGGAACCAATATATTTAATGCACCCATCCCTCCCTCTCTCTCACGCCCATCTGACTAACAAAGAACGTCAGTCTGACGAAGGGTCTCGACCCGAAACGTCACCCATCCATGTTCTCCATAGATGCTGCCTGACCCGCTGAGTTACTCCAGCACTCTGTGAAACGTCATCCATCCATGTTCTCTAGAGATGCTGCCTGACCCGCTGAGTTACTCCAGCACTCTGTGAAATAAATACCTTGGATTTGTACCAGCATCTGCAGTTATTTTCTTACATCAACTATAGTTAATGTTCTTGGAAACACGAGGAACTGCAGATGCCAGAACCCTGAGCCAATCAAAAAAAAAGTGCAGGAGTAACCCAGTGGGTCAGGCAGCATCTGCGGATGGAACAGTTAATTCTGAAGAAGGGTTAGAAGTAGAAGAAGGGTCGGCGCTGACTCGGTGGGCTGAAGGGCCTGTATCCAAAGAGACCAAAGTCTAAACGTTCTGAACCGACCCAACGCGAAACTTTCCTCCAGACATTCCCTCTACAGATGCTACCTCGCCCACTGAGTCACTCCGGCCCCTTGTATCTTTTATTTTGGGGGGGGGGGGGGGGGGTCAATAAACGGGCACCCATTTCTCCGGCCAAACTTAGCCAGAAAGAAACTTGAAATGATTTATCTTCATACCGTAACAACATCATTCCACTTGGCGGTTTAAGTGCAATCTAAACTCGATAGTGGGGCAAGTACGTAGAAACAGTTCTGAGGACACACAGTGCTGGAGTAACTCAGCGGGTCAGGCAGCGTCTCTGGAGAACATGGATGGGTGACGTTTCACAGAGTGCTGGAGTAACTCAGCGGGTCAGGCAGCATCTCTGGAGAACATGGATGGGTGACGTTTCAGGTCGAGACCCTTCTTCGGGCTGACGTTTTTTGTTTGTCAGATGGACGTCAGAGAGAGAGAGAGAGAAAGAGAGAGAGAGAGAGAGAGAGAGAGAGAGGAGGGGGGGAGAGGAGGGGAGAGGGAGGGGAGAGGGGGGTGAGAGGGAGGGGAGAGGGGGGGGGGAGAGGGGGGAGAGGGGGGGGGGAGAGAGAGACAACACTGATTCGTTGCAGTCAAATCCTCTCTCCCCTCTCCCCTCTATCTGTCTAACCATGGGCACCGACCCGAAACGCCGCCTCTCCATTCCCTCTAGAGAAGCCATCTGGCCCGTTGAGTTTAATGACTTAACTTGAAACTGGCGCCAAATCTGGCGACTGTATACCTGCCTCTACTGTCTGTATACTTGTACTGTATCTGAGATGCTTATCCAAGATGTGTCTTAGTGTTTATTATTAATAGTTGTTATTATTCCTTACAGATGCAGCGTAGGAACAGGCCCTTCGGCCCACGGGGTCCGCGCCGGCCAGCGATCCCCACGCACTAACACTATCCTATACTCGCCAGGGATCATTTCATAATTTTACCGCAGCCAATTAACCTAACGTCTTTTGAATGTGGGAGGAAACCGGAGCACCCGGAGAAAACCCACGCGGGTCACGGGGAGAACGTACAAACTCCGTACAGACAGCACCCGTAGTCGGGATGGAATGGAACCCGGGTCTCCGGCGCTGCGAGGCAGCAACTCTACCGGTACTTATACTGAACTGTATACAAAAATGGATTTCACTGTCCCGCGGCACATTTGAGGTCTGAAGAAGGGTCTCGACCCGAAACATCACCCATTCCTTCTCTCCAGAGATGCTGCCTGACCTGCTGAGTTACTCCAGCATTTTGTGTCTACCTCCGATCAAGGTTAGTCCAAGGGTCACCAATGAGGTAGATAGTAGTTCAGCACTGCTCTCTGGTTGCGGTGGGATGGTTCAGTTGCCTGATAACAGCCGGGAAGAAACTGTCCCTGAATCTGGAGGTGTGGGTTTTCACACTTCCGTATCTCTTGCCCGATGGGAGAGGGTGGGGAGGGGGGGGGGAGAGGAAGTGGTCAATAACTAGTAAACAGTGATGTAGATTGTGCACATGTGTTGATAAAGCTTAAAGGTAGAAACATGGAATAGAGCAATAACGACGCCCACGTTTCAGGAACTTAATCGATTAAAGTCCGCATCCATGATTGTAACAGAAAATTGGATCTACTGTCAACTAAGTTAACCTTGCGGGTAATCATTGTATTCTGTTTATTCACAAAATGCTGGAGTAACTCAGCGGGTCAGGCAGCATCTCAGGAGAGAAGGAATGGGTGATGTTTCGGCCGAGACCCTTCTTCAGTCGTTAAGTCTTTCTGTGAGCACCATTCTGTAATCAAGACCTCGTTTTAGTGTTGACCAAGTTTCAGTGTAATCTGGTCAGCTGAGAATATAAAAGCTGTACCAATATCACGCTCAGCAGTTCAGCTTTGACTAGTCTGGTGCGCACCAGGTTTAATAAATCACCTGTTACTTCAAACAACAACTCCGCATGGCCTTTCTATTTTGTTCCAACGAAGGCGGGGGAGGGGGATTTAAAAAAACAAGAGATAATTTTTTTGCACACAGTGTATGAAACGAGCTGCCAGTGGAAATGACTATCTTGAACTTCTACAGGTGTACAGTAGAGAGCACATTGTCTGGTTGCATCATGGCCTGGTTCGGCAACTTGAATGCCCAGGAGTGAAGAAGTCTGTTAAAAAGTTGTGAACACTGCCCAGTCCATCACCGGCTCTGACCTCTCCACCATCGAAGGGATTTACTAGAGTCGCTGCCTCAATAAATCATCAGAGACCCACACCACCCTGGCCACACTCTCACTGACCCACACCACCCTGACCACACTCTCACTGACCCACACCACACTCTCACTGACCCACACCACCCTGGCCACACACTCACTGACCCACACCACCCTGGCCACACACTCACTGACCCACACTCTCACTGACCCACACCACCCTGGCCACACACTCACTGACCCACACCACCCTGGCCACACTCTCACTGACCCACACACTCACTGTCCCACACCACCCTGGCCACACTCTCACTGACCCACACCACCCTGGCCACACTCTCACTGTCCCACACCACCCTGGCCACATTCTCACTGACCCACACCACCCTGGCCACACTCTCATCTCACCCCTGCCATCGGGAAGAAGGTACAGGAGCCTGAAAACTGTAGCGTGTGTGTGTGTGTGTGGTGTGTGTGTGTGTGTGTGTGTGTGTGTGTGTGTGTGGTGTGTGTGTGTGTGTGTGTGGTGTGTGTGTGTGTGTGTGTGTGTGTGTGTGGTGTGTGTGTGTGTGTGTGTGTGTGTGTGTGTGTGTGTGTGTGTGTGTGTGTGCGTGTGTGTGTGTGTGCACTTAACTTTTTTTCTCGTTTATTATATTGTTTACAGAATACCATGTTTACATATTTATTCACAAAATGCTGGAGTAACTCAGCGGGACAGGCAGAATTTCAGGAGAGAAGGAATGGATGACGTTTCGGGTCGAGACCCTTCTTCAGTCTGAAGAAGGGTCTCGACCCGAAACGTCACCCATTCCTTGTCTCTCGAGATGCTGCCTGACCTGCTGAGTTACTCCAGCATTACTTCAGCATTTTGTGAAATAAATACCTTCGATTTGTACCAGCTCCTTCAGACCCGTCTTCAATATGTTTACATATTCAATTGTGCTGCTGCTAGTATCTATCTGGGACACATGACAATAAAACACTCTGTTGGCTGTGTAGGATGGAACTGCAGATGTTGGTTTAAACCAAAGGTAGACACAAAATGCTGTAGTAACTCAGCGGGACAGGCAGCATCTCTGGTGAGAAGGAATGGGTGACGATTAGTGGTCGAGACCCTTTTTCAGACTCTTGAGTTTCGACATTGAAAAGACACTTGGACCTGTACAGGAGTGGGGAAGGTATGGGTTGGAGGGATATTTGTGCCAGACGCGGGCAAGTGGCACCAGGCCCAGATCCGTATCTTGAAGGTAGACACAAAATGCTGGAGTAACTCAGCGGGTCAGTCTGAAGAAGAGTCTCGATCCGAAACGTCACCCATCCATGTTCTCCAGAGATGCTGCCTGATCCGCTGAGTTACTCCAGCATTTTGTGAAACGTCGCCCATTCCTTCTCTCCAGAGATGTTGCCTGACCCGCTGAGTTACTCCAGCATTTTGTGTCTACCTTCAATTTAAACCAGCATCTGCAGTTATTTTCCGACACGCAGTTCCATGTCTTGATCGAGCTTGCATGGTCGAGTTGGGCCGAAGGGCCTGCTTCCACGGCTACCCGTGTGGAATTAGGGATCGATCTATCTAATACCGGCCGCCGGTCTTGATCGCGCCGACTCTCGCAAGGTTGCGGTGATTTCACTCGGTGTCACTTCCCCCTCTGTTTATTTGGTTCATAATCCTAGTTAGTCCTAGTTCACCCCCGCAGCGCCTCGGAAACAGTGCAGGCGAGAAACCCGAGGCACTTCAGGTATGCAGTTCCTCGAAACCGCCAGCGGGTTGAAGTGTACACCGACAAGCATCTTCACGGATAAGTGTTTGTGTTTGTGTTAGGTTGAATGTCTCTTGAAGAAGATTGCGAAAGTGGAAAGGCATGCACAGAGTGCTGGAGTAACTCAGCGGGTCAGGCAGCATCCCTGGAGAGAAGGAATGGGTGACGTTTCTTCATATCTTAGTTTAGTTTAATTTAGTTCAGAGATACAGCGCGGAAACAGGCCCTTCGGCCCATCGTGTCGAATATTAACACCATCCTACACACACCAGGGACAATTTTTACATTTACCAAGCCAATTAACCCACAAACCCTTTGGAGTGTGGGAGGAAACCGAAGATCTCGGAGAAAACCCACGCAGGTCACGGGGAGAACGTACAAACTCCGTACAGACAGCACCCGTAATCGGGATCGAACCCGGGTCTCTGACACTACATTCGCTGTAAGGCGGCAACTCTACCGCTGCGCCACCGTGCTCCAGAAATGTTGCCTGTTCCGCTGAGTTCCTCCAGCATTTTGTGAAACAAATACCTTCGATTTGTACCAGCATCTGCAGTTATTTTCTTACTCTACAGTTCCTTCCCACACACTGCGAAGTGTGGAAAGCTTTCGAATAGAAAATCTGTCTTTGCAACTGTGTGGGAAAGAAGGAATGGGTGACGTTTCGGAACCGATCAGTCTGAAGAAGGGTCTCGACCCGAAACGTCACCATTCCTTCTCTCCTGAGATGCTGCCTGTCCCGCTGAGTTACTCCAGCATTTTGTTCTGCTGAAATGTCGCTGACCTGAAATATTAACCGTTTCTCTACAAAATGTAAACAGATATGTTTTGCGACCGCAAGCAAGAAGTTAATTGCTCCGTTTCGGGACATACGACAGTAAAACGCCTTGGGCTCTTAGTTGTGCCTGACTTGGCATTTCAAGTCTCAAGGGCCAGGAGCGTTTTATTGTCACGTATGCCGGAACAACGACATTCCTACCCGCAACAGTACAACAGGTCTTTAAACACGGCGCTGATAGACACGGAATGCCGGACTAACTCAGCGGGTCAGGCAGCATCTCTGGAGAACACAATATACAAATAGATAACATACCAAACAAACAAAAGGAAGTTCTATAAAATTCAAACCCCAATATAATCCCTCCCCAGATAAGGTCATAAGTGATAGGAGTAGAATTAGGCCATTCGGCCCATTAAGTCTACTCCGCCATTCAATCGTGGCTGATCTATCTCTCCCTCCTAACCCCATTCTCCTGCCTTCTCCCCATAACCTCTGACACCCACACTAATCAAGAAGCTATCTATCTCTGCCTTAATTATATCCACTGACTTGGCCTCCACAGCCTTCTGTGGCAAAGAATTCCAGTAATTGCTGCCTGACAGTAGGTTCACTAGGTTAATTCCCGGAATGGTGGGACTGTCATATGTTGAAAGACTGGAGCGACTGGGCTTGTATACACTGGAATTTAGAAGGATGAGAGGGGATGTTATCGAAACATATAAGATTATTAAGGGATTGGACCCAATGTTGGGGGAGTCCAGAACAAGGGGCCACAGTTTAAGAATAAGGGGTAGGCTATTTAGAACGGAGACGAGGAAAAACATTTTCAGTCAGAGAGTTGTGAATCTGTGGAATTCTCTGCCTCAGAGGACAGTGGAGGCCAATTCTCTGAATGCATTCAAGAGAGAGCTAGATAGAGCTCTTAAGGATAGCGGAGTCAGGGGGTATGGGGAGAAGGCAGGAACGGGGTACTGATTGAGAATGATCAGCCATGATCACATTGAATGGTGGTGCTGGCTCGAAGGGCCAAATGGCCTCCTCCTGCACCTATTGTCTATTGTCTATTGACCCGCTGACTTCCTCCAACACTTTATATTTCGCTCAGTATTCCAGCATCTGCAGTTCTTCGGGTCTCTGATATGCCGCACAATACAAACAGTCTCTATTTATTTTGAATGTGGTATTCATATACGCCGATCAGCCAAAACATTATGACCACTGACAGGCGAAGTGAATAACATTGATGATCTTGTTACAATGGCACCTGTCAAGGGGTGGGATATATTAGGCAGCAAGTGAACAGTCAGTTCTTGAAGTTGATGTGTTGGATGCAGGAGAAATGGGCAGGAGTAAAGACCTGAGTGACTTTGTCAAGGGCCAAATTGTTATGGCCAGACGACTGGGTCAGAGCATCTGTGAAACGGCAAGGCTTGTGGGGTGCTCCGAGGAGGGACAAACCACAAACCGGCGACAGACAGGGTGTTGGGCGCCCAAGGCTCATCGATGCGTGAGGGCAACGAAGGCTATCCCGTCTGGTCCGAACCGACAGAAGGTCGACTGTGGCACAAGTCACAGAAAATGTTAATGGTGGTGACGGGAGGAATGTGTCACAATACACAGTGCATCGCACCCTGCTGTGTATGGGGCTGCACACGGAGGACCAACAGCATATTAGGCAGGTGGGCATAATGTTTTGGCTCATCAGTTCATACTCCAGCCTTGTGTCTATCTTCGGTTTAAACCAGCATTTGCAGTTCCTTCCTACATGTTTTAAAATCAATACCATGATTCAGCAATTAAACTGCAGGCGGGAAATGAAAAACTGAGTGACTGGCAGGTTTATTACCTTGAGAAAACATTGCAACGCATCTTCTATTGTTGAATTTGGTGGCTCTCCAAACAAGGCTGCAGCTACTTTTCTTTCAATCCATGACAGCTGCGAAGTCTGCAAATCAAGCAAGTCACACATTGTGAAGTGAAAGATCAATTCCAATTTCATGATCTCCTTACATTAAACATTTACATTTATATAATTCCTTAACAGAGTAAACCATTTGAATATATTAGAGTAGCAAAACATGGAACCAAACCAGCGCCTGCAAGATATTACGGTAAATGTCAAACAGATGTTTTCCATGCTGCATCTGTGAGAAATGAAGTCGCAGGGCATAGAGGTTGGTCGGTAATTCTGGAGCTCAATGTCTTGACAGTTAAACAAATCCCTGGCAACAGTGGAGCAATAAATCAGATTGGTCAAGAGATTAGAACCACAAGAACAAATGAAGAGTTGAAGGACCGTAACTAATAGAAATATGGAGAAGTGTATCAATGAAAACATTTGGAAGCTAGAAAAATAGGAACATTAATGGTTAATATTAATAACCTGAGCACAGGTACTATGGGCTAATGGGTCCTGGTGCAAATAATAACGCAGGCAACAACGGAAAGAAGGGTCTCGACCCGAAACCTCACCCATTTCTTTTCTCCAGAGATGCTGTCTGACCCGCTGAGTTACTCTAGGTTTTTGTGTCTATCTTAGACTATGGGATGACATCAAACTGAGCTTAATGAAGGTGATGACTTGGTCAAATGGCTAACTAGAGGAACAGCACCTCATATTTCACCTGGACAGTGTACAGTCCAATGATGCGAACATTGAATTCTCCAATTTCAGATAACCATCTATTTATTATCTGATCCCTTCTCTCTTGTTCTGATCCACCATGGTCGTCTCACACACACCTTTCTCTCCAATCCTCCCCCCGCACCCAGCCCCCTTAACCTTCCTTTCTCCTCCTTCATCTGGTTCCATCTGTATTCCACCCACACACTGAACCTACAGAGGCCCAAGTGAGACGCATCCTGCAATACTGTATGCACATCTGGTATCTGTACATACAGAAAGATGAGCTTGTGGTACTGCAGAGAACATTTAACATTATTCCTTGCATTTCTCCCCAAACATTCAGAAAGACCGCATTAAACTGAACTGGGTGGCGCGATGGCGCAGCGGTAGAGTTGCTGCCTTACAGCGCCAGATACGGGTGTTCAATCCTGACTGTACAGTACGGAGTTGGTACGTTCTCCCCGTAACCTCAGATTCCTATTAAATCTACACACCCCACCCCAACCACCTCTCACCTTAATCCTATGTCCTCTAGTTCTCGATTCCCCTACTCTGGGCAAGAGACTCTGTGCGGAAATGCGATTTATTCCAGTCCATTCATTAACCCGGTCCATCCATCTACCCTCCCCTCCCCCCCACCCCAATCCGCATGCACATAGCACGCTTTGTCCCTCCCACACCTCTATTTTCCAACTCTCTCTCTCCCCCCGTGTACTAAATCAGTCTGCTTCAGGGCGGTAGAGTTGCTGCCTTACAGTGAATGCAGCGCCGGAGACCCGGGTTCCATCCCGATTACGGGCGCTGTCTGTACGGAGTTTGTACGTTCTCCCCGTGACCCGCGTGGGTTTTCTGCGAGATCTTCGGTTTCCTCCCACACATTGGCTTGGTAAATGAAAAAAATGGCCCTAGCGTGTGTAGGACAGTGTTCGTGTGCGGGGATCGCTGGTCGGCGCGGACCCGGTGGGCCGAAGGGCCTGTTTCCGCGCTGTATCTCTAAACTAAATACTAAAGGTCCCGGCCCGAAACGTCACCCATCCATGTTCTCCACAGATACTGCCTGACCCGCTGAGTTACTCCAGCACTCTGTGAAACGTCACCCATCCATGTTCTCCAGAGATGCTGCCTGACCCGCTGAGTTACTCCAACACTTTGTGTTTTACTCGAATTAATTTAATCACTTGTGAACGTCGCCCTTTACACATGATAGACCCAATGCACCGCAGATGCTAGTTTACAAAAAAAAAGACTCAAAGTGCTGGAGTAACTCAGCGGGTCAGGCAGCATCTCTAGAGAACATGGATAGGCCTCGTTTTGAGTCGGGACCCGGGTGTGAAGAAAGGTCACGAACGAAAACGGCACGGTAGCGCAGCGGTAGAGTTGCTGCTTTACAGCGAATGCAGCGCCGGAGACACAGGTTCGATCCTGACTGCGGGTGTTGCACTGTAAGGAGTTTGTACGTTCTCCCCGTGACCTGCGTGGGTTTTCTCCGAGATCTTCGGTTTCCTCCCACACTCCAAAGACGTACAGGTATGTAGGTTAATTGGCTGGGTAAATGTAAAAAGAAAATTGTCCCTAGTGGGTGTAGGATAGTGTTAATGTGTACGGGGATCGCTGGGCGGCACGGACTTGGAGGGCCGAAAAAGGCCTGTTTCCGGCTGTATATATATGATATGATATGATATGAAAACGTCACCTATCCATATTCTCCTCTAGAGATGCTGCCCGACCCCCAGAGTTACTCCAGCACTTTGTGTCTTTGTTTTATAAACCAACATCGTTTCTTCATGCGAGTTAGGTTTAGGTTTATTAATGTGTAGGAAGGAAATGCAGATTGCTGTTTTAAACCGAAGAAAGACACAAAAAGCTGGTGTAACTCAGCGGGACAGGCAGCATCTCCGGAGAACACGGATAAATGACCTTTCGGGTAAGAAATGCGGGTCTGAAGAAGGGTCTCGGCCCAAAACGTCACGCATTCCCTCTATTCAGAGATGCTACCTGTCCCGACGAGTTACCCCAGCAATTTGTGTCCGTCTTTGCACATGATAACACAACAGCGCCTGGCGGCGATTCACCGGCTCAGCGCCGCCCTTTCAACGATCGTCCATCGTTCCGACCCTGCCCAATATTCCTGTATCAATAATTAAACTAAAGATTGATCGAGTTTTTGAACACTGCCAATACTTTCAATTATCCTCCTAACTCGTAAGGAACTTCCCCATGGCAGCGTTAATGCTACCCCAGCAGTCGTTCTAGGTTTACAACGGTCTGAAGGTCTAAAGAAGGGTCTCGACCCGAAACATCACCTATTCCTTTTCTCCAGAGATGTTGCCTGACCCGCTGAGTTAATCCAGCATTTTGTTGGATCTCAGCGGGACAGGCAGCATCTCTAGAGAGAAGGAATGGGTGACAGTTTCGAGTCTCCTAGTTATTCCAGCACTTTGTTTCAATAGACAATATACAATAGGTGCAGGAGGAGGCCATTCGGCCCTTCGAGCCAGCACCGCCATTCAATATGATCATGGCTGATCATTCTCAATCAGTACCGCGTTCCTGCCTTCTCCCCATATCCCCTGACTCCGCTATCCTTAAGAGCTCTATCTAGCTCTCTCTTGAATGCATTCAGAGAATTGGCCTCCACTGTCTTCTGAGGCAGTGAATTCCACAGATTCACAACTCTCTGACTGAAAAAGTTTTTCCTCATCTCAGTTCTAAATGGCCTACCCCTTATTCTTAAACTGTGGCCCCTTGTTCTGGACTCCCCCAACATTGGGAACATGTTTCCTGCCTCTAACGTGTCCAACCCCTTAATAATCTTATATGTTTCGATAAGATCCCCTCTCATCCTTCTAAATTCCAGTGTATACAAGCCTAGTCGCTCCAGTCTTTCAACATATGACAGTCCCGCCATTCCGGGAACTAACCTAGTAATCCTACGCTTCACGCCCTCAATAGCAATTGAGTTGCAAATTTCCAGATTGTTTTTTTCACATAATACAAAAGATTCAGGAATGATCACCTTTATTTGGCATGGGCACCTATCTAGTAATTACAGGTGCGCATACATTTCATGTAATGAAGGGCGGGCAATATCGTAAAAGGAAACAAAGTGCTGGAATAACTAGGAGACTCGGAACTGTCACCCATTCCTTCTCTCCAGAGACGCTGCCTGACCGGCTGAGTTACTCCAGCATTTTGTGTCCGTCTTGGGTCAAACAGCTGTATCTTCGCCTGGAATAGTGGGCGACCTGACCCGCTGAGTTACTCCAGCTTTCCGTGTCTGTCTTCGGTGTAAAGCAGCTTCTGCAGTTCCTTCTTACACATCGTGGGTTGAAGTTTATTATTGTCACGTACTCTGGACACCTCCTTGTCTCGCTGCTGCCTTCCCGAAGTTGATGTGACCCACACTGAGAATATTTCACATAATACCAAAAGACCAGGGTGGGGCATGTTGGGCGGTGTGGGCCGAAGGGCCTGTTTTCACTATGACTCTATGATCATTGATCGACTGGCAAATCGCCAGTTTTAAACATATTTTGCACGATACAGACATCAGGAAACATTACCGTTATCCGCATGGGCAAGCAGACAGTGATTACAGGAGCGCACACATTTCATGTGATATGGGGGGGGAGGGGATGGGGGGGGGGGTTAGGGTTGGGCGGGGGGGGGGGGGTGCCGTAAAAAGACACAACATGCTGGAGTAATTCGGCGGGACAGGCACCATCTCTGGAGAAGGTGGAGAGGTGAGGCGTTAAGACGCAGAACGCTGGAGTAACTCAGTGGGTCAGACAGTATCTCACATTCCTTCTCTCCAGAGATGCTGCCTGTCCCGCTGAGTTACACCAACATTTTGTGTCTGTCTTCGGTTTAAACCGGCATCTGCAGTTCCTCCCAACACACGGGGAGGTGACGTTTCGGGTCGGGACCTTTCTTCCTCGTGGAAACATTCAACTTGTGTTCAGGTTTGTTATTGGCAGGTGTTTGGAGACAAGGTTCCATGCTGGGTAGTTCAATGAAGATGGAAACATTGACAATAGACAATAGGTGCAGGAGGAGGCCATTCGGCCCTTCGAGCTAGCACCGCCATTCAATGTGATCATGGCTGATCATTCACAATCAGTACCCCGTTCCTGCCTTCTCCCCATACCCCCTGACTCCGCTATCTTTAAGAGCTCTATCTAACTCTCTCTTGAATGCATTCAGAGAGTTGGCCTCCACTACCTTCTGAGGCAGTGAATTCCACAGATTCACAACTCTCTGACTGAAAAAGTTTTTCCTCGTCTCCGTTCTAAATGGCCTACCCCTTATTCTTAAACTGTGGCCCCTGGTTCTGGACTCCCCCAACATTGGGAACATGTTTCCTGCCTCTAACGTGTCCAACCCCTAAATAATCTTATATGTTTCGATCAAATCTCCTCTCATCCTTCTAAATTCCAGTGTATACAAGCCTAGTCGCTCCAGTCTTTCAAAATATGACAGTCCCGCCATTCTGGGAATTAACCTAGTAAACCTACGCTTCACGCCATCAATAGCAATTGAGTTGCAAATTTCCAGATTGTTTTTTTCACATAATACAAGATGATTCAGGAATGATCACCTTTATTTGGCATGGGCACCTATCTAGTAATTACAGGTGCGCACACATTTCATGTAATGAAGGGCGGGCAATATCGTAAAAGGAAACAAAGTGCTGGAATAACTGGGAGACTCGGAACTGTCACCCATTCCTTCTCTCCAGAGACGCTGCCTGACCGGCTGAGTTACTCCAGCATTTTGTGTCCGTCTTGGGTCAAACAGCTGTATCTTCGCCTGGAATAGTGGGCGACCTGACCCGCTGAGTTACTCCAGCTTTCCGTGTCTGTCTTCGGTGTAAAGCGGCTTCTGCAGTTCCTTCTTATACATCGTGGGTTGAAGTTTATTATTGTCACGTACTCTGGACACCTCCTTGTCTCGCTGCTGCCTTCGCGAAGTAGATGTGACCCACACTGAGAATATTTCACATAATACCAAAAGACCAGGGTGGGGCATGTTGGGCGGTGTGGGCCGAAGGGCCTGTTTTCACTATGACTCTATGATCATTGATCGACTGGCAAATCGCCAGTTTTAAACATATTTTGCACGATACAGACATCAGGAAACATTACCGTTATCCGCATGGACAAGCAGACAGTGATTACAGGAGCGCACACATTTCATGTGATATGGGGGGTGGGGGGGTGGGGGGGGTTAGGGTTGGGCGGAGGGGGGGGGTGCCGTAAAAAGACACAACATGCTGGAGTAATTCGGCGGGACAGGCAACATCTCTGGAGAAGGTGGAGAGGTGAGGCGTTAAGGCGCGGAACGCTGGAGTAACTCAGTGGGTCAGACAGTATCTCACATTCCTTCTCTCCAGAGATGCTGCCTGTCCCGCTGAGTTACTCCAACATTTTGTGTCTGTCTTCGGTTTAAACCGGCATCTGCAGTTCCTCCCAACACACGGGGAGGTGACGTTTCGGGTCGGGACCTTTCTTCCTCGTGGAAACATTCAACTTGTGTTCAGGTTTGTTATTGGCAGGTGTTTGGAGACAAGGTTCCATGCTGGGTAGTTCAATGAAGATGGAAACATTGACAATAGACAATAGGTGCAGGAGGAGGCCATTCGGCCCTTCGAGCTAGCACCGCCATTCAATGTGATCATGGCTGATCATTCACAATCAGTACCCCGTTCCTGCCTTCTCCCCATACCCCCTGACTCCGCTATCTTTAAGAGCTCTATCTAACTCTCTCTTGAATGCATTCAGAGAGTTGGCCTCCACTGCCTTCTGAGGCAGAGAATTCCACAGATTCACAACTCTCTGACTGAAAAAGTTTTTCCTCGTCTCCGTTCTAAATGGCCTACCCATTATTCTTAAACTGTGGCCCCTGGTTCTGGACTCCCCCAACATTGGGAACATGTTTCCTGCCTCTAACGTGTCCAACCCCTAAATAATCTTATACGTTTCGATCAAATCTCCTCTCATCCTTCTAAATTCCAGTGTATACAAGCCTAGTCGCTCCAGTCTTTCAAAATATGACAGTCCCGCCATTCTGGGAATTAACCTAGTAAACCTACGCTTCACGCCATCAATAGCAATTGAGTTGCAAATTTCCAGATTGTTTTTTTCACATAATACAAGATGATTCAGGAATGATCACCTTTATTTGGCATGGGCACCTATCTAGTAATTACAGGTGCGCACACATTTCATGTAATGAAGGGCGGGCAATATCGTAAAAGCAAACAAAGTGCTGGAATAACTGGGAGACTCGGAACTGTCACCCATTCCTTCTCTCCAGAGACGCTGCCTGACCGGCTGAGTTACTCCAGCATTTTGTGTCGGTCTTGGGTCAAACAGCTGTATCTTCGCCTGGAATAGTGGGCGACCTGACCCGCTGAGTTACTCCAGCTTTCCGTGTCTGTCTTCGGTGTAAAGCAGGTTCTGCAGTTCCTTCTTATACATCGTGGGTTGAAGTTTATAATTGTCACGTACTCTGGACACCTCCTTGTCTCGCTGCTGCCTTCCCGAAGTTGATGTGACCCACACTGAGAATATTTCACATAATACCAAAAGACCAGGGTGGGGCATGTTGGGCGGTGTGGGCCGAAGGGCCTGTTTTCACTATGACTCTATGATCATTGATCGACTGGCAAATCGCCAGTTTTAAACATATTTTGCACGATACAGACATCAGGAAACATTACCGTTATCCGCATGGGCAAGCAGACAGTGATTACAGGAGCGCACACATTTCATGTGATGTGGGGGGGGGGGGGGGGGTAGGGTTTGGGTTTGGGTTAGTGTTAGGGGGGTGGGGGAGTGCCGTAGAAAGACACAACATGCTGGAGTAATTCGGCGGGACAGGCACCATCTCTGGAGAAGGTGGAGAGGTGAGGCGTTAAGGCGCAGAACGCTGGAGTAACTCAGTGGGTCAGACAGTATCTCACATTCCTTCTCTCCAGAGATGCTGCCTGTCCCGCTGAGTTACTCCAACATTTTGTGTCTGTCTTCGGTTTAAACCGGCATCTGCAGTTCCTCCCAACACACGGGGAGGTGACGTTTCGGGTCGGGACCTTTCTTCCTCGTGGAAACATTCAACTTGTGTTCAGGTTTGTTATTGGCAGGTGTTTGGAGACAAGGTTCCATGCTGGGTAGTTCAATGAAGATGGAAACATTGACAATAGACAATAGGTGCAGGAGGAGGCCATTCGGCCCTTCGAGCTAGCACCGCCATTCAATGTGATCATGGCTGATCATTCACAATCAGTACCCCGTTCCTGCCTTCTCCCCATACACCCTGACTCCGCTATCTTTAAGAGCTCTATCTAACTCTCTCTTGAATGCATTCAGAGAGTTGGCCTCCACTGCCTTCTGAGGCAGTGAATTCCACAGATTCACAACTCTCTGACTGAAAAAGTTTTTCCTCGTCTCCGTTCTAAATGGCCTACCCATTATTCTTAAACTGTGGCCCCTGGTTCTGGACTCCCCCAACATTGGGAACATGTTTCCTGCCTCTAACGTGTCCAACCCCTAAATAATCTTATACGTTTCGATCAAATCTCCTCTCATCCTTCTAAATTCCAGTGTATACAAGCCTAGTCGCTCCAGTCTTTCAAAATATGACAGTCCCGCCATTCTGGGAATTAACCTAGTAAACCTACGCTTCACGCCATCAATAGCAATTGAGTTGCAAATTTCCAGATTGTTTTTTTCACATAATACAAGATGATTCAGGAATGATCACCTTTATTTGGCATGGGCACCTATCTAGTAATTACAGGTGCGCACACATTTCATGTAATGAAGGGCGGGGAATATCGTAAAAGCAAACAAAGTGCTGGAATAACTGGGAGACTCGGAACTGTCACCCATTCCTTCTCTCCAGAGACGCTGCCTGACCGGCTGAGTTACTCCAGCATTTTGTGTCGGTCTTGGGTCAAACAGCTGTATCTTCGCCTGGAATAGTGGGCGACCTGACCCGCTGAGTTACTCCAGCTTTCCGTGTCTGTCTTCGGTGTAAAGCAGCTTCTGCAGTTCCTTCTTATACATCGTGGGTTGAAGTTTATTATTGTCACGTACTCTGGACACCTCCTTGTCTCGCTGCTGCCTTCGCGAAGAAGATGTGACCCACACTGAGAATATTTCACATAATACCAAAAGACCAGGATGGGGCATGTTGGGCGGCGTGGGCCGAAGGGCCTGTTTCCACTCTATGACTCTATGATCATTGATCGCCTGGTAAATCGCCCGTTTTAAACATATTTTGCACGATACAAAGACATCAGGAAATATTACCGTTATCCGCATGGGCAAGCAGACAGTGATTACAGGAGCGCACACATTTCATGTGATATGGGTGGGGGGGGGGGGGGTAGGGTTTGGGTTTGGGTTAGTGTTCGGTGGGGGTGGGGGAGTGCCGTAAAAAGACACAACATGCTGGAGTAATTCGGCGGGACAGGCACCATCTCTGGAGAAGGTGGAGAGGTGAGGCGTTAAGGCGCAGAACGCTGGAGTAACTCAGTGGGTCAGACAGTATCTCACATTCCTTCTCTCCAGAGATGCTGCCTGACCCGCTGAGTTACTCCAACCTTTTGTGTCTGTCTTCGGTTTAAACCGGCATCTGCAGTTCCTCCCAACACACGGGGAGGTGACGTTTCGGGTCGGGACCCTTCTTCCTCGTGGAAACATTCAACTTAGGTCCAGGTTTTGTTATTGGCAGGTGTTTGGAGAAAAGGTTCCATGCTGGGTAGTTCAATGAAGATGGAAATATAGACAATAGACAATAGGTGCAGGAGGAAGCCATTCAGCCCTTCGAGCTAGCACCACCATTCAATGTGATCATGGCTGATCATTCTCAATCAGTACCCCGTTCCTGCCTTCTCTCCATACCCCCTGACTCCGCTATCCTTAAGAGCTCTATCTAACTATCTCTTGAATGCATCCAGAGAATTGGCCTCCACTGCCTTCTGAGGCAGAGAGTTCCACAGATTCACACCTCTCTGACTGAAAAGGTTTTTCCTCATCTCAGTTCTAAATGGCCTGCCCCTTATCCTTAAACTGTGGCCCCTTGTTCTGGACTCCCCCAACATTGGGAACATGTTTCCTGTCTCTAACGTGTCCAACCCCTTAATAATCTTATACGTTTCGATAAGATCCCCCCTCATCCTTCTAAATTCCAGTGTATACAAGCCTAGTCGCTCCAGTCTTTCAACATATGACAGTCCCGCCATTCTGTGAATTAACCTAGTGAACCTACGCTGCACGCCCTCAATAGCAATTGAGTTGCAAATTTCCAGGTTGTTTTTTTCACATAATACAAGAAGATTCAGGAATGATTACCTTTATTTGGCATGGGCATCTATCTAGTAATTACAGGTGCGCACACATTTCATGTAATGAAGGGCGGGCAATATCGTAAAAGGAAACAAAGTGCTGGAATAACTGGGAGACTCGGAACTGTCACCCATTCCTTCTCTCCAGAGACGCTGCCTGACCGGCTGAGTTACTCCAGCATTTTGTGTCGGTCTTGGGACAAACAGCTGTATCTTCACCTAGAATAGTGGGCGACCTGACCCGCTGAGTTACTCCAGCTTTCCGTGTCTGTCTTCGGTGTAAAGCAGCTTCTGCAGTTCCTTCTTACACATCGTGGGTTGAAGTTTATTATTGTCACGTACTCTGGACACCTCCTTGTCTCGCTGCTGCCTTCGCGAAGAAGATGTGACCCACACTGAGAATATTTCACATAATACCAAAAGACCAGGGTGGGGCATGTTGGGCGGTGTGGGCCGAAGGGCCTGTTTCCACTCTATGACTCTATGATCATTGATCGACTGGCAAATCGCCAGTTTTAAACATATTTTGCACGATACAAAGACATCAGGAAATATTACCGTTATCCGCATGGGCAAGCAGACAGTGATTACAGGAGCGCACACATTTCATGTGATATGGGGGTGGGTTAGGTTTAGGGTTAGGGTTTGGGTTTGGGTTAGTGTTAGGGGGGGTGGGGGAGTGCCGTAAAAAGACACAACATGCTGGAGTAATTCGGCGGGACAGGCACCATCTCTGGAGAAGGTGGAGAGGTGAGGCGTTAAGGCGCGGAACGCTGGAGTAACACAGTGGGTCAGACAGTATCTTACATCCCTTCTCTCCAGAGATGCTGCCTGTCCCGCTGAGTTACTCCAACCTCTTTGTGTCTGTCTTCGGTTTAAACCGTCATCTGCAGTTCCTCCCAACACACGGGGGGGGGGGGGTGACGTTTCGGGTCGGGACCCTTCTTCCTCGTGGAAACATTCAACTTGTGTTCAGGTTTGTTATTGGCAGGTGTTTGGACAAAAGGTTCCATGCTGGGTAGTTCAATGAAGATGGAAATATAGACAATAGACAATAGGTGCAGGAGGAGGCCTTTCGGCCCTTCGAGCCAGCACCGCCATTCAATGTGATCATGGTTGATCATCCACAATCAGTACCCCGTTCCTGCCTTCTCCCCATAACCCCTGACTCCGCTATCCTTAAGAGCTCTATCTAGCTCTCTCTTGAATGCATTCAGAGAATTGGCCTCCACTGTCTTCTGAAGCAGAGAATTCCACAGATTTACAACTCTCTGACTGAAAAAGTTTTTCCTCATCTCCGTTCTAAATGCCCTACCCCTTATTCTTAAACTTCTGGACTCCCCAACATTGGGAACATGTTTCCTGCCTCTAACGTGTCCAACCCCTTAATAATCTTATACGTTTCGATAAGATCCCCTCTCATCCTTCTAAATTCCAGTGTATACAAGCCTAGTCGCTCCAGTCTTTCAACATACGACAGTCCCACCATTCTGGGAATTAACCTAGTAAACCTATGCTGCACGCCCTCAATAGCAATTGAGTTGCAAATTTCCAGATTGTTTTTTTTCACATAATACAAGATGATTCAGGAATGATCACCTTTATTTGGCATGGGCACCTATCTAGTAATTACAGGTGCGCACACATTTCATGTAATGAAGGGCGGGGAATATCGTAAAGGGAAACAAAGTGCTGGAATAACTGGGAGACTCGGAACTGTCACCCATTCCTTCTCTCCAGAGACGCTGCCTGACCGGCTGAGTTACTCCAACATTTTGTGTCCGTCTTGGGACAAACAGCTGTATCTTTGCCTAGAATAGTGGGCGACCTGACCCGCTGAGTTACTCCAGCTTTCCGTGTCTATCTTCGGTGTAAAGCGGCTTCTGCAGTTCCTTCTTATACATCGTGGGTTGAAGTTTATTATTGTCACGTACTCTGGACACCTCCTTGTCTCGCTGCTGCCTTCGCGAAGAAGATGTGACCCACACTGAGAATATTTCACATAATACCAAAAGACCAGGGTGGGGCATGTTGGGCGGTGTGGGCCGAAGGGCCTGTTTCCACTCTATGACTCTATGATCATTGATCGACTGGCAAATCGCCCGTTTTAAACATATTTTGCACGATACAAAGACATCAGGAAATATTACCGTTATCCGCATGGACAAGCAGGCAGTGATTACAGGAGCGCACACATTTCATGTGATATGGGGGGGGGGGGGGGGGTTAGGGTTAGGTTTAGGGTTAGGGTTGGGGGGGGTGGGGGGGGGGGGTGCCGTAAAAAGCCAACATGCTGGAGTAATTCGGCGGGACAGGCACCATCTCTGGAGAAGGTGGAGATGTGAGGCGTTAAGACGCAGAACGCTGGAGTAACTCAGTGGGTCAGACAGTATCTCACTCACATCCCTTCTCTGCAGAGATGCTGCCTGACCCGCTGAGTTACTCCAACCTTTTGTGTCTGTCTTCGGTTTAAACCGGCACCTGCAGTTCCTCCCAACACACGGGGAGGTGACGTTTCGGGTCGGGACCCTTCTTCCTCGTGGAAACATTCAACTTGTGTTCAGGTTTGTTATTGGCAGGTGTTTGGAGAAAAGGTTCCATGCTGGGTAGTTCAATGAAGATGGAAACATTGACAATAGACAATGGGTGCAGGAGGAGGCCATTCGGTCCTTCGAGCCAGCACCACCATTCAATGTGAACATGGCTGATCATTCTCAATCAGTACCCCGTTCCTGCCTTCTCCCCATACCCCCTGACTCTGCTATCCTTAAGAGCTCTATCTAGCTCTCCCTTGAATGCATTCAGAGAATTGGCCTCCACTGCCTTCTGAGGCAGAGAATTCCACAGATTCACAACTCTCTGACTGAAAAAGTTTTTCCTCATCTCAGTTCTAAATGGCCTACCCCTTATTCTTAAACTGTGGCCCCTGGTTCTGGACTCCCCCAACATTGGGAACATGTTTCCTGCCTCTAACGTGTCCAACCCCTTAATAATCTTATACGTTTCGATAAGATCTCGAGACCCTTCTTCAGACTGAAAGCGTGGAATTAACAAGGGAATCGTCACATAGATTCGTTCTTTGTTTTAATCAATGGAAGCCTGTTGTAACCATAGATAATAGGTGCATGGGGAGGCCATTCGTCCCTTCGAGCCAGCGAGCCAGCACTGCATTCCCCCTGACTGAGAGTTGGCAACCACTGCCTTCTGAGGCAGAGAATTCCACAGATTCACAACTCTCTGACTGAAAAAGTTTTTCCTCATCTCCGTTCTAAATGGCCTACCCCTTATTCTTAATCTGTGGCCCATAATTGTTTTTATTTCTGTAAAATAATCTAACCACCAGGAGATCAGATTTGACAGCCGACTTCATATTTCGCTTGGGCAGTTTACACCCCAGCGGTATGAACGTTGATTTCTCTAATTTCAAGTAACCCTTGCATTCCCTCTCCTCCCCCCCTCCCCCACCCTGGTCATCCCACCAGTTCCACTGTTCACATCCTTGTATCTCTTCCTCATCACCTCTTCCCCAGCCAACAATGGACCATTGTGGGCTCCACCCTTCCTTGGTCATCTGTTGCCGGCCCTGCTTTGTTCTGGCCTTCTCTCACCTCCAGTTCCATCTCCCCTGACTCTCAGTCTGAAGAAGGGTCTCGACCCGAAACGTCACCTATCCATGTTCTCCAGAGATGCCGCTGAGTTACTCCAGCACGTTGGGTCTGTCTTAGAGATGCTGCCTGACCCACTGAGTTACCCCAGCACATCATGTCCATCTTAGAGATGCTGCCTGACCCGCTGAGTTACTCCACCACTTTGTGTCTATTGCCCCCGACAGTCAAAGTTCTGGTCGTACCGCTATTTCGCAACCAGGTCGGGGGCTGGTAAATAAATTGCAATCGGTGTAGATTAAACCAGGGATGATTCAAAAACGGAGGAAGAACTGAGATCGTCGATGGCTGCACCAATCGATGTTTAAAACTAGTCGTGCATCAAGGCGTGTGATGGGGTTCTGGAGAAAGAGACTGGAAACGTTAACAATAGATTGCCCGGGACTCTGCGGGTTCCTCTCGTCCAATATGGTTGTGAACGGAGCAAAACAAAACGTGCCGGAGTAAGGCAGCATCCGCGGGGGGATGGATGGATGGGCGATGTTTCCGAATCCCCACCCTTCTTCACACTCACATACCTTCAGATTTTGCAGTGCGGCACTTCAAAATGTTGAAGCAAGGGACTGCAAATGGTGGTTTACAATCTATATATAAATGTGTGTGTGTGGGGTGTGTGTGTGTGGTGTGTGTGTGTGTGTGGGGGGGGGTGATATGTGTGGGGGTGGGGGTGGGGGTGTGTGTGTGTGTGGGTGGGGGGGGTGGGGGTGTGTGTGTGTGTGTGCGGGGGAGGGGTTGTGTGTGTGTGGGGGGGGTGGTATGTGTGGGGGGGTGTGTGTATGTGTTTGTATGTGTGTGTGAATGTTTGTGTATGTGTGTGTGTGGAGTGTGTGTGTGTCTGTGTGTGTGTGGAGTGTGTGTGTGTTTGTGTGTGTGTGGTGTGTGTGTGTGTCTGTGTGTGTGTGTGTGTGTGTGTGTGTGCGTGGAGTGTGTGTGTGTGTGTGTGTGGAGTGTGTGTGTGTGTGTGTGTGTGGTGTGTGTGTGTGTGGAGTGTGTGTGTGTGTGTGTGTGTGTGGTGTGTGTGTGTGTGTGTGGAGTGTGTGTGTGTGTGCGTGGAGTGTGTGTTTTGTGAGAATGTTTGCGTGTGTGTGAATGTTTGCGTGTGTCTGTGTATGTGTAGAGTGTGTGTGTGTTTGTGTGTGTGTGTGGGCGTATATATGTGTTTGTATGTGTGTATGTGTGTGTGAATGTTTGTGTATGTGTGTGTGAGTATTTGTGTGTGAGTGTTTGTGTGTGTGTGTGTGTGTGTGTGTGTGGGGTGTGTGTGTGTGTGTGTGTGTGTGTGTGGGGTGTGTGTGTGTGTGTGTGTGTGTGTGTGGGGTGTGTGTGTGTGGGTGTGTGTGTGTGTGTGTGTGTGTGTGTGTGGGGTGTGTGTGTGTGTGTGTGTGTGTGTGTGTGGGGTGTGTGTGTGTGGGTGTGTGTGTGTGTGTGTGTGTGTGTGGGGTGTGTGTGTGTGTGTGTGTGTGTGTGTGGGGTGTGTGTGTGTGTGTGTGTGTGTGTGTGTGTGTGTGTGTGTGTGTGTGTGTGTGGGGTGTGTGTGTGTGTGTGTGTGTGTGTGTGGGGGGGGGGTGTTTGTGTGTGTATACGTATATATATAAAAAGATGACACAAATTGCTGGAATAACTCAGTGGGTCAGACAGCACCTCTGGAGAAAAGGAATAGGTGAAATTTCACACTCTTGTCTTTCGACTATTGCAATCTATTGATGAGACGATTGAGCTATCGTAGCTTGGCGCTTATTGATCCTTCGAAAATACTTTTATTTCGTCATCTTGTTCGGTATGGACGAGACGGGCCGAATGGCCTGTTTCTGCGCTGTCTGACCTAACCACTATGTATGAACCAAAACGCCACACTAATCATTTATAATTGAAGTCTCTAATTAACCTTTCACATAGTGCTGGAGTAACTCAGCGGGTCAGGCAGCATCTCTGGAGAACATGGATGGGTGACGTTTCCTATGATGTTTCTCTAATGAACGCAGATAAGGCAGGGAGCTGCTCAGCTGGTCAGTCGGCAGAGTTTGTGAAAATAAATTAACAAGCAACAAGAAAAGGATTTTGGTTTCCACAAACGGAGGCTTTGGTGTGGAGCGAGACAGCCACAAGGATCCGTTATACATCCTCCTGCACCTATTCCCTGTGTTTTCTACGTGCCGTAATCCCTAAATTTGTGGCCCCTGATTCTGTGGCCCCTGGTTCTGGACTCCCACCATATCGGTGACATTTTTCCTGCACCTAGCCTGCCCAATCCCTTAAGAATGTTATACGTTTCTATAAGATTCCCCTCTCATCCTTCTAAATTCCAGTGAATGTAAGCCCAGTCGACCCATTCGAGCAGAGAACTAGTTAGGGCCATTCACATGGTTACGCAGGGATTGGAGGCAGATCATGGATCAGGGGCAGACAGAGGAGATTAGTTTATCTTGGCACCATGTGTAGCACGGGCATTGTGGGCAGAAGGGCCTGTTCCAGTTGTATGTCAATATCAATGGCCACTGGCAATTTTCCCCATTGGGAGAACTTAATGTGAATTCGGATTGTACAACCAGCAGGGAAGTTTGCAATCACAGAAACGGCAGATATCGGAATATCGAACAGAACACAAGGTAACTCAATGGGCCAGGCAGCATCTGTGGAGGGGGTGGACAGGTGAAGCTTTGGGTTGGGACCCTTCTTCAGATTGAATGGAGAGAGTTAGAAAAGAGAGGCGGGGGAGATGGGACCGATGAAGTTACCGATGAGATGCGATGGAGTCAGTGGGACGAACGGCCTCCTTTTACTAGATGAAGAAGTAGGTCCAGGAATCGGCGGCTTCACCTCCATTATAATTGTAGAGAACCCTCGGCTCCCTGCCTCTCCCCCCCAGGGCACAACATTGAAAACTTGTCCCAACCAATGTCTCGTAATTCAATTTTTCAGATGATCATAGTTTGTCAGAGTCGACACAAAATGCTGGAGTAACTCAGCGGGTCAGGCAGCATCTCGGGAGAGAAGGAATGGGTGATGTTTCGGGTCGAGACCCTTCTTCAGACTGGTTAGTTTGAAGGGTCTCGACCCGAAACTGTTGGCCCTTCGGCCCAACTTGCCCACACCGGCCAACAATGTCCCAGCTACACTAGTCCCACCTGCCTGTGTTTGGTCCATATCCCTCCAAACCTGTGCTATCCATGTACCTGTCCAACTGTTTCTCCCAGGCGTAGTTGAAGTTTGGGCTTTTCGTTCATTAGCGCGGTTCAATTCAAGGTGGTGCAGCGGTAGAGTTGCTACCTTCCAGCGCCAGAGACCCGGGTTCGATCCTGACCACGGGTGCTGTCTGTGCGGAGTTTGTACGTTCTCCCCGGGACCTGCGTGGGTTTTCTCCGGGTGCTCCGGTTTCTCCTCCCACACTCCAAAGACGTTTGTAGGTCAATTGGCCTGGTGTAAGTGTAAATTGTCCCCAGTGTGTGTGGGATCGTGTCAGTGTGCGGGGATGGCTGGTGGGTGCGGACTCGGTGGGCCGAAGGGCCTCTGTTCATAGAAACATAGAAAATAGGTGCAGGAGGAGGCCATTCGGCCCTTTGAGCCGAAGGGGAAAAGATTTAATAGGAATCTGAGGGGTAACTTTAAGAAACAGTTGGACAGGTACATGGATAGGACAGGTTTGGAGGGATATGGACCAAGCGCAGGCAAGTGGGACTAGTGTAGCTGGGACATTGTTGGCCGGTATGGGCAAGTTAGGCCGAAGAGCCTGTTTCCACACTGTATCACTCTATGACAATGACCCAATAAGATGTGTGGGGCAGGTTTTTTTACACAGGGTGTTGGGGGCCTGGAACGTGCTGCCAGGGGTGGTGGTGGAGGCAGATACAATAGTGGCGGTGGAGAGACTTGTAGATAAATACATGGATAAGTACATGGATATGCAGGGAATGGGGGGATATGGATCACATTCAGGCAGAGCAGATTAGTTTAGTTTGACACATTATTCAGCAAGAAGGGTCTCAACCCGAAACGTCACCCATTCCTTCTCTCCTAAGATGCTGCCTGACCCGCTGAGTTACTCCAGCATCTTGTGTCTACCTTATTTTCATACTTCTTTCTTCTTTAGACGCTACACTTTTGACTTTAGAGATAAAGTGGAAACAGGCCCTTCGGCCCACCGAGTCCGTGCCGACCAGCGATCTCCCCGCACGCTAACACTATCCTACACACACTAGGAACGATTTACACTTTACAGAAGCCAATTAACTTACAAACCTGCACGCCTTTGGAGTGTGGGAGGAAATCGGAGCACCCGGAGAAAACCCACGCAGGTCACGGGGAGAACGTACAAACTCCGTTCAGACAGCGCCCGTGGTCAGGATGGAACCCGGGTCTCTGGCGCTGTGAGGCTGCAACTCTACCGCTGTGCCACCATGCTGATTTTATTTTACGCTTTTTCAAGTTACAGGCACTTCTGCCCACTGAAATCACACAGAACATCACACACATGCCACAGGATTTGTTAAGACAACAAAGCATAAACGATGCACAGTACTAAACTCTTTATTTATTGCTCTTTTGCTGGGAATTGTGTTAAACTATCCCATCGTAATGCCTTGAAGAGTAGCTACCATACCACTGGACCTTGGACAGTTATATTATAAACCAGACATTATAATCATTCCTGCTGTCGAATAATATAGTGACCCAGTGTCTAAAACTCAGCTTTTACTCACGACTTTGAATGTGCCCTTGCATTTAATCAACTAAAAGAGATTATGTTTTAATTTCTGATTTTTTTTTGGTTTTGCAGGACTTTGTTCTTTGATGTATATCGCGTTCTCTGTCTTAATCCCACGTCTGATCTTTTGCAACCTATCATGAGGAGAGGATAACATTATTCAGGATTAGTTGGAGGGTTTCTTGGCTGCCTTTCTGCGACAAGCTCAAAAGGCAGATCAATTTAATTTGGTATCAAACGTAGTTCGACACAAACATCGTGGGCCAAAGGGTGCCTTCGTCTGCTCTGCTGTTCTTTATGTTCTATACAAGGGAACAACCCCCTGAGTTCATGTTCATCGGCTCTAGGAGCAGAATTAGGCCATTCAGCCCATCGCATCTAATCCACCATTAGAAACATAGAAGCATGGAAAACAGGTGCAGGATTGAACCCGGGTCTCCGGCGCTGCATTCCCTGTAAGGCAGGAACTCTACCGCTGTGCCACCATGCTGCCTTAAGCCTTACACAACTGATACATAACATCCCAATTTATATACTCAATGATCTGATTGATAATTGATCGATAATTGATTGATAATAAGAGAGCTAGATAGAGCTCTTAAGGATAGTGGAGTCAGGGGGTACGGGGAGAAGGCAGAAGGCAGAAGGCAGAAGGCAGGAACGGGGTACTGATTGAGAATGATCAGCCATGATCACATTGAATGTCGGTGCTGGCTCGAAGGGCTGAATGGCCTCCTCCTGCACCTATTGTCTATTGTCTATTGTCTATAATTCTATACTCAGTACTCTGACTGATAAAGGCCAGCATGCCAAAATCCTTCTCCATCACCTTGTCTAACTGTGGTGCCACTTTCAGGGAACAATGTACTTGTACCTCTAGGTCAATGAGTTCTACAACACTCCGCAGTGACCTACTGTTTACTGTGAATTTCCTACTCTGCTTCAACTTCCCAAATGAAACACCTCGTACTTATCTGTCTGAAACCCCATTTGCCTTTCCTAAGCCCACTTGCCTAGTTGATTAAGATCCAGCTTTAGTTTTTGATAACCTTCTTTATAGAAAACATAGATCTGGAAAACATAGACAATAGGTGCAGGAGGAGGCCAATTTAGACGAGGGAATTAAATGTAACATCTCCAAGTTTGCAGATGACACAAAGCTGTGTGGCAGTGTGAGCTGCGATGAGGATGCTATGAGGCTGCAGGGTGACTTGGATAGGTTGGGCAAGTGGGCAGATGCATGGCAGATGCAGTATAATGTGGATAAATGTGAGGTTATGGTGGCAAGAACAGGAAGGCAGATTATTATCTGAATGGTGTCAGATTAGGAAAAGGGGAGGTGCAACGAAACCTGGGTGTGCTTGTACATCAGTCACTGAAAGTAAGCATGCAGGTACAGCAGGCAGTGAAGAAAGCTAATGGCATGTTGGCCTTCATTGCGAGAGGATTTGAGTTTAGGAGCAAGGAGGTCCTATTGCAGTTGTACAGGGCCCTGGTGAGACCACACCTGGAGTATTGTGTGCAGTTTTGGTCTCCTAATTTGAGAAAGGACATTCTTGCTATTGAGAGAGTGCAGCGTAGGTTCACCAGGTTAATTCCCGGGATGACGGGACTGTCATATGATGATAGAATGGGTCAACTAGGCTTGTATTCACTGGAGTTTAGAAGGATGAGAGGGGATCTTATAGAAACATATAAAATTCTTAAAGGATTGGACAGGCTAGATGCATGAAAAATTTTACCAATGTTGGGTGAGTCCAGAACCAGGGGTCACAGTTTAAGAATAAGTGGTAGGCCATTTAGGACTGAGATGAGGAAAAACGTCTTCATCCAGAGAGTTGTGAATCTGTGGAATTCTCTGCCACAGAAGGCAGTGGAGGCCAATTCACTGGATGTTTTCAAGAGAGAGGTAAATTTAGCTCTTCGGGCTAAAGGAATTAAGGGATATGGGGAAAAAGCAGGAATGGGGTACTGATTTTAGATGATCAGCCATGATCATATTGAATGGCGGTGCTGGCTCGAAGGGCCGAATGGCCTACTCCTGCCTCTTTTTTTTCTAAACATGAAACCAGAGAATGGGAGAGATGGTGGAAAGGGATGGAGAGAAGGGGAAAGGGAGGCAGCAGGAGAAATGGGTGCCCATCCCGATGGAGCACAGAGAAGAGAGTTTAGTTTAGTTTAGAGTAGGGTTGCCAACTTTTCACTCCCATATAAGGGACCTCACCCAGCCAGCATCACGTGGTCCAGCTCCATCAATGGCAGCCGCCCGGGCCAGAAGGCAGTTTGCTACGCAACCTCTGTTAGGCGGCGCCCAGGCCTCCAGGCCTACAGTGTCCGGGCCTACAGTGTCCGGGCCTACAGTGTCCAGGCCTACAGTGTCCGGGCTTACAGTGTCCAGGCCTACAGTGTCTGGGCCTACAGTGTCCAGGCCTACAGTGTCCGGGCCTACAGTTTCCAGGCCTACAGTGTCCGGGCCTACAGTGTCCAGGCCTACAGTGTCCGGGCCTACAGTGTCTGGGCCTACAGTGTCCAGACCTACAGTGTCCAGGCCTACAGTGTCCGGGCTTACAGTGTCCAGGCCTACAGTGTCCAGGCCTACAGTGTCCGGGCCCACAGCGCCCCCTGGAGCTAATACTGGACAATGGCAGACCCGTACGGGACAAACCAATTTAGCCCAATATATGGGATGTCCCGGCTAATATAGGACAGTTGGCAACCCTAGTTTAGAGATACAGCACGAAAACAGGCCCTGCGGCCCAATGAGTCGACACCGACCAGCGATCCCCGCACACTTGCACTATCCTACACCCACTAGGGACAATTTACATTTATACCAAGCCAATTAACCTACAAACCTGCACGTCTTTGGAGTGTGGGAGGGAAGCGAAGATCTCGGAGAAAACCCACGCAGGTCACGGGGAGAACGTACAAACTATCACCCCTAGTCAGGATGGAACCTGGGTCCCTGGTGCTGTAACAAAGTAGCTTTACAGCTGCATCACCGCCCAAGGGAGGGGGTTAAGATGATGTGATGTTCAGATTACCAGACTGTGGCACTGCTGAGACCAGGAACATGGTCCCTTATGGAATGTGACTGGTCAGGTTCAAAAATGTAGATTGCAGTGATTGCACTCTGGAATTTAATTTGATTACGTCCGAGAGTCAGTGAAACATTTCAAGACTTTATCTTGGGATTTTTTCTTTTGTTCCATCACGTCACTAAAAGGGTTCAAAAATCCGGAGAGCTTCCATGACAGAACGAAGGAATAGGAACATAGAAACATAGAAAATAGGTGCAGGAGGAGGCCATTCGGCCTTCGAGCCAGCACCGCCATTCACTGTGATCATCCACAATCAGTAACCCGTGCCTGCCTACTCCCCATATCCCTTGATTCCTCTGTCTAACTCTCTTTTAAATTCATCCAGTGAATTGGCCTCCACTGCCTTCTGTGGCAGAGAATTCCACAAATTCACAACTCTCTGGGTGAAAAAGTTCCTTCTCACCTCTGTTTTAAATGGCCTCCCCTTTATTCTAAGACTGTGGCCCCTGGTTCTGGACTCCCCCAACATTGGGAACATTTTTCCTGCATTTTCCCCGCATCTAGCTTGTCCAGTCCTTTTATAATTTTATATGTTTCTATAAGATCCCCTCTCGTCCTTCTAAACTCCAGTGAATACAAGCCTAGTCTTTTCAATCTTTCCTCATAAGTCAGTCCCGCCATCCCAGGGATCAATCTCATGAACCTACGCTGCACTGCCTCAGTTACAAGGATGTCCTTCCTCAAAGGCAGGTGGAAATGAATTTAAAGGGTAAGGTACAGCGTGGAAACAGGCCCATCAGCCCACCGAGCCCACGCTGACCAATAATCGCCCCGTACACCAACACTCTCATGCACACTGGGGACAATTTACAATTTAATCTTAGCCAATTAACCTACAAACCTGCACGTCTTTGGAGTGTGGGAGGAAACCGGGTGCGAACGAGAAGCTGGTGTGACTTGGGTGGGGGAGGGATGGAGAGAGAGGGAATGCCGGGGCTACCTGAAGTGAGAGAAATCAATATTCATACCACTGGGCTGTAAGCTGCCCAAGCGAAATATGAGATGCTGTTCCTCCAATTTGCGTTTAGCCTCACCCTGACAATGGAGGAGACCCAGGACAGAAAGGTCAGTGTGGGAATGGGAAGGGGAATTAAAGTGTCCGGCAACCGGGAGATCAGGTAGGTTCAGGTGGTGATCACCTGAGCAAAGGTGTTCAGCGAAACGATCGCCCAGTCTGCGTTTGATCTCGCCGATGTATAAGAGTTCGCATCTTGAACAACGGATACAGTAGATGAGGTTGGAGGAGGTGCAAGTGAACCTCTGCCTAACCTGAAAGGATTGTCGGGGTCCCTGGACAGAGTCGAGGGAGGAGGTATAGGGACAGGTGTTGCATCTTCTGCAGTTGCATGGGGAAGGTGTACATCTTTGGAGTGTGGGAGGAAACCGAAGACCTTGGAGAAAACTCACGCAGGTCACGGGGAGAACGTACAAACTCCGTACAGACAGCACCCGTAGTCGTGATCGAACCCAGGTCTCCGGCGCTGTGAGGCAGCAACTCTACCGCTGCGCCACAAAGCTGCCCAAACCCAGCTACTTCTGAGGGTTAATTTGCTCAGTGCAGAACGGCACTTTTTTTTGCTCTTCCTCCCACCTTCCCTTCCCCTTCCTCCCCCTCACTCTCTCTCCCCCTCCCTCCCACCTTCCCTTCCCCTTCCCCCTATCTCTCTCTCCCTCCCTCCCCCCCTCTCTCTCTCCCTCCCTCCCTCCCTCCCCCTCTCTCTCTCCCTCCCTCCTTCCCTTCCCCTCCCTCCCCCTCAGGTCTTTGATAATGTTGTGTTAATGATTTATTTGAGTTGAGTTTAACATCGAAACATAGAAACATAGAAAATAGATTCAGGAGGAGGCCCTTTGGCCCTTCGAGCCAGCATCGCCATTCATTGTGATCATGGCTGATCGTCCACAATCAGTAACCCGTGCCTGCCTTCTCCCCATATCCCTTGATTCCACTAGCCCCTAGAGCTCGATCTAACTCTCTTTTAAATTCATCCAGTGAATTGGCCCCCACTGCCCTGTGGCAGAGAATTCCACAAATTTGTTCATGATGACTCATGTTTGGCGGTAAATTGTTTCAGTTGAAAGAGAAGTGATGTGATTGGGATGTTGTGGTATCATCTGTAGCCCAGGTGTGGCTACTCACCTGGTCGAGAGAGGCTTCATTGAATGGTCCCGCTGTAGTCTCGTCTCAAACTCATACGTTTACAGGAAGGAGAAATATTGAATCCTTCTGAAGAAATGATCAAATGCTTTTGGGAATAAGTACTGTCTAGTCAGAGACTGGCAAAGGCTTGAGGTTATTGACAATAGACAATAGACCATAGGTGCAGGAGGAGGCCATTCAGCCCTTCGAGCCAGCACTGCCATTCACCGTGATCATGGCTGATCATTCTCAATCAGTACCCCGTTCCTGCCTTCTCCCCATACCCCCTGACTCCGCTATCCTTAAGAGCTCTATCTAGCTCTCTCTTGAATGCATTCAGAGAATTGGCCTACACTGCCTTCTGAGGCAGAGAATTCCACAGATTCACAACTCTCTGACTGAAAAAGTTTTTCCTCATCTCCGTTCTAAATGGCCTACCCCTTATTCTTCAACTGTAGCCCATGCTTCTGGATTCCCCCAACATTGGGAACATGTTTCCTGCCTCTAGCATGTCCAAACCCTTAATAAACTTATATGTTTCAATAAGATTCCCTCTCATCCTTCTAAATTCCAGTGTATACAAGCCCAGTCGCTCCAGTCTTTCAACATACGACAGTCCCGCCATTCCGGGAATTAACCTAGTAAACCTACGCTGCACGCCCTCAATAGCAATTGAATGTCCTTCCTCAAATTTGGAGACCAAAACTGCACACAGGTACAGTCACAAGGTGCGGTCTCACTAGGGCCCTTTACAACTGCAGAAGGGCCTCTTTGCTCTTATATTCAACTCCTCTTGTTATGAAGCCCAACATGCCATTAGCTTTCTTCACTGCCTGCTGTACCTGCATGCTTCCTTTCAGTGACTGATGCACTAGGACACACAGATCTCCTTTTCCTAACTTGACCCATTCAGATAATAATCTGCCTTCCTGTTCTTACCACCAAAGTGGATAACCTCACATTTATTGAACAGTAACTTCATCGAATGTGGCTGTTATTTGTCTTGTCATTGGTTTGTAATGTTCACTCATGGATTATAATACAGCCATAATCTGAAACATTGGCAACTGGGCCATCACATCTGTAGCGGTTCTTTGATCGGCACAAAATGCTGGAGTAACTCAGCGGGTCAGGCAGCATCTCTGGAGAGAAGGAATGGGTGACGTTTCGGGTCGAGACCCTTCTTCAGACTGAGAGTCAGAGGAGAGGGAAACGAGAGATGTAGACGGTGATGTGGAGAGATAAAGAACAAATGAATGAAAGACATGCAACAGAGTAACGATGATAAAGCAAACAGGCCATTGTTAGCCGTGTGCTAGGTGAAAACGGGTTACAGACAATGAGACTCAACAAGACGACTTTGAACTGGTACTACTTGGGTGGGGAAGGGATGGAGAGAGAGAGAGGGAATGCCGGGGTTACTTGAAGGTGACTCTTTTCTGGTCTACAAGCGTATTAAATCATAAAGGGAATAGAAAGTATGAGTATTTTCCCCAGGGAAAAGATATCAAGAACTAGAGAACAGAGGTTTATGGTGAGTTTGGAAAGATTTTTAAGCTCAGAATAAGATCATAAAACATGGGAGAAGAAATATGCTAAAGTTTGTGAACTAATCGATGAGTCGGTGGAGAAGGGGTAGGAATTAATAAGTGTATATTTCCTCCTGCTCCTTTTCGAACATGTAAGATTTAATTTGTGTTGTTTATGAGAATTTCTTCATTGCGTTGTGTATAGGTTTACCATTCATTTCACTTTATCGTTATTTTGTTTAGTTTTTATCTTTTTTTTGTTTTAACATGTTCGAAATAAAATATAAACAAACAAACAGACAAATATAACAACATTTAAAAGACACTTGGACAGGTACATGGATAGGAAATGTTTAGAGGGATGCGGGCCAAACGCCAGCAAGATCCCTCCATTATAATAAACTCAACTAAACCCCATTCCCTGCTTATCCATGGGCCTATTTAAAAGATTCTTTATTCTGTGATCAACATGGAAACAGGCCCATCGACCCACCAAGTCCATGCCGACCATCAATCAATCGCCTGTTCACACCAGCTGCCAAAATTTTGACACCCCTCCCATTCCCAATCTGACCTTTCTGTCCTGGGCCTCCTCCATTGTCAGAGTGAGGCCCAGCGCAAATTGGAGGAACAGTACCTCATATTTCGTTTGGCCAGCTTACAGCCCAGCGGTATGAACATTGACTTCACTAACTTTAAGTAACTCCAGCATTTCCTCTCTCTCCATCCCTCCCCCACCCTCCCCTCCCCCACCCTCCCCTCCCCCACCCTCCCCTCCCCCACCCTCCCCTCCCCCACCCTGGTCATCCCACCAGTTCCACTGTTCGCATCCTCATCACCTCTTCCCCAGCCAACAATGGGCCATTGTGGGCTCCACCCTTCCTTGATCATCTGTTGCCGGCCATGTTTTGTTCTAGCCTTTTCTCACTTCCACTTCCCTCCCACTACTTTCAGTCTCAAGAAGGGTCCCAATCCGAAATGTCACCCGTTCTTTTTCTCCAGGGATGAGAGGAGATCTTATCGAAACGTATAAGATTATTAAGGGGTTGGACACGTTAGAGGCAGGAAACATGTTCCCAATGTTGGGGGAGTCCAGAACCAGGGGCCACAGTTTAAGAATAAGGGGTAGGCCATTTAGAACGGAGATGAGGAAAAACTTTTTCAGTCAGAGAGTTGTGAATCTGTGGGATTCTCTGCCTCAGAAGGCAGTGGAGGCCAATTCTCTGAATGCATTCAAGAGAGAGCTAGATAGAGCTCTTAAGGATAGTGGAGTCAGGGGGTATGGGGAGAAGGCAGGAACGGGGTACTGACTGAGAATGATCAGCCATGATCACATTGAATGGCGGTGCTGGCTCAAAGGGCTGAATGGCCTCCTCCTGCACCTATTGTCTATTGTCTATTGTCTATTGCCTGGCCCGTTGAGTTACTCCAGCACATCCTCCATCCATCTCCAGTATTAACGAACATCTGCAGTTTACACACAAGTTCTATGTTATCCCACTTTTTCATCCACTCCCTACACACTAATGGCATTTTACCTACAAACCAATTAACCTACAAACCTGCACAACTTTGGGATAGAAACATATAAACATAGAAAATAGGTGCAGGAGGAGGCCATTTGGCCCTTCGAGCCAGCACCGCCATTCATTGTGATCATGGCTGATCATCCACAATCAGTAACCCGTGCCTGCCTTCTCCCCATATCCCTTGATTCCGCTAGCCCCTAGAGCTCTATCTAACTCTCTTTTAAATTCATCCAGTGATTTGGCCTCCACTGCCCTCTGTGGCAGAGAATTCCACAAATTCACAACTCTCTGGGTGAAAATGTTTTTTTCTCACCTCAGTTTTAAATGGCCTCCCCTTTATTCTTAGACTGTGGCCACTGGTTCTGGACTCCCCCAACATTGGGAACATTTTTCCTGCATCTAGCTTGTCCAGTCCTTTTATAATTTTATACGTCTCTATAAGATCCCCTCTCATCCTTCTAAACTCCTGTGAATACAAGCCTAGTCTTTCCCATCTTTCCTCATATGACAGTCCCGCCATTCCGGGGATTAACCTGGTGAACCTACGCTGCACTGCCTCAATAGCAAGGCTGTCCTTCCTCAAATTAGGAGACGAAAACTGCACACAATGCTCCAGATGTGGTCTCACCAGGGCCCTGTACAACTGTTATGTGCACGTTTTTGCTGAAGAGGGTTCCAATTGCCAAAGGAGTTTGATTATCATCAATAAATTGCTAATATTCTTGGCTTGATGTCAGACCACACAGAATGAAAGTTACTGATATCAAGGCTTACTGTTCACGGAATGAATGCTCTGGATTACCAGTGGTGCAGAAATCCAGGTGCCTTCAGGAGCTGTCTGGAGTCACGCCATCCTCTCTAGATAAGAAGAAAGTCATAACTTTTACACTTAGAATAATAACCATCAAAGAAATGTGCCCAGCGGACACTAATGCGTGATACGGTGGTGCAGCGGTAGAGTTGCTGCCTTACAGCACCAGAGACCCGGGATCCATCCCGACTACGGGTGCTGTCTGTACGGAGTTTGTACATTCTCCCCGTGACCTGCGTGGGCTTTCTCCGGGTGCTCCGGTTTCCTCCCACACTCCAAAGACGTGCAGGTTTGTAGGTTGATTGGCTTCGGTAAA
The DNA here is from genome assembly GCF_053455715.1 of Rhinoraja longicauda. Taxonomy (NCBI): domain Eukaryota; kingdom Metazoa; phylum Chordata; class Chondrichthyes; order Rajiformes; family Arhynchobatidae; genus Rhinoraja; species Rhinoraja longicauda. The sequence goes on from NC_135957.1 coordinate 3,780,435, forward strand.
TTGTAACTTGTCCCGAGTGTGTGGGATAGAACTAATGTCGCTGGTCGGCATGGGCTCGGTGGGCTGAAGGGCCCGTTTCCACTCTGAATTTCTAAACTAAACTAGGGCGGCACGGTGGCGCAGCGGTAGTGTTGCTGTCTTACAGCGAATGCAGCGCCGGAAACTCAGGTTCGATCCTGACTACGGGCGCTGTTCTGTACGGAGTTTGTACGTTCTCCCCGTGACCTGCGTGGGTTTTCTCCGAGATCTTCGGTTTCCTCCCACACTCCAAAGTCATACAGGTTTGTAGGTTAATTGGCTGGGCAAATGTAAAAATTGTCCCTAGTGGGTGTAGGATAGTGTTAATGTGCGGGGATCGCTGGGCGGCGCGGATCCGGTGGGCCGAAGGGCCTCTTTCCACGCTGAATTTCTAAACTAAACGAAACTAAGGTAAAGTTTGATGTTCAGAGAGGGAAATCCAACTCCATTGTTCCCCAATTGTTTAGTTTAGGCCCTTCGGCTGAACTGGTCCACGCTGACCAACGATCACATCAGTTCTATGTTATCCCACTATTGCATCCATCCGCCACACACTAGGGGCAATTTTACAGAGGGCCAATTAACCCACAAACCCGCATGTCTTTGGGCTGAGGCAGGAAAGCAGACAATTCATTCTCAGTGTAGAGCTGCTACTTCACAATTCACAATCACAATCACAATCACAATCATACTTTATTAGCCAAGTATGTTTCGCAACATACGAGGAATGTCATTTGCCGTACAGCCATAACAATGAAAAGCAACAGGACACACAAGATACATGCTAACGTGAACATCCCCCACAGTGACTCCTCTACATTCCTCACTGTGATGGAAGGCGAAAAATAGTTCAATCTCTTCCCTTCTTTGTTCTCCCGCGGTCGGGGGCCTCGAGCCTTCTGTTGACGGGACGATCTTGGCTCCCGTAGCCGGCGGCGTTTGGACCCTCTGCATCGGGGCGATCAAGCTCCTGCATTGGGGGGTCTCAGCTCCCCCCCACCGGACAATCTACCCCGGGTCGGGGCTTGTCGAACGTCACGCGGCTTTTGGAGCTTCCCGACATCGGTCTCAACCCAAGACCGTGAACTCCGCGATGTTGTAGTCCACAGGCCGCGGTTGGACCTAGGGTGCACTTAGGGTGCTATTCCCCACACACTGGAGAACACTCTCCCACTGATTCATCCTCTATGTTTAAGGGTGGCACACTGACCCAGCCAGTAGATCCACTGCCAGCAGCTCCAGAGACTCTCGGGTTCCATCCTGACCTCTTTTGTTTTGGAAGTAACGGCTGATTTATTAAAACCAGGAGACCCGTCAAAGCTGATCTCCTGAGCATGACTTTAGTACAGCTTTTACATTCTCAGCTGTCAAGATTACGCAGAAATTTGATTAACTGTAAAACGAGGTCTTGATTACAGAATGGAGGTTACAGAAAGGCTTAGTTAGGTAACAAGCTGGGTCTTGCTTATAGAATAAAATGATTATCCATGTAAGCAGCCACATGTAATGGGTGTTGCAGTGGTAGTTGATGACTATCCTGAGTCGATCCTGACTATTTTTTTTTAATATATAAAAATTTTATTCCAAAGAAAAACACACAAACATACAAAGTAAAATGTGATCAAACAAAAGCCGCCTGTATCGGCAGTTTACAAAATAAACAATTATCACGTTAAAATCCCGCCATCTCTGTCAACAATACATGCAACCCCCCGCGGCGACCAGCGGTCACGGAAGGCCTACAGAGTCCCCGTGGACACCGCGTGTGCGTGATCCCTCTCCAGGGACACGCGGGCACGGACGTAGGCCCGGAATAGGGGTAGACAGCCGACCTCTGTGAGGCCATCGACTACCTGCTGCCTGGACCCGCGGACGGCCATCTTGGCCAGGCCCAGAAGCAGACCGACAGGGAGACCCCCTCCCCTCCTCCCTCTGTAACCGGGTGCCCAAAAATGAAAAGCGTCTGACCTTCCATCCTGACCTCGGGTGCTGTCTGTACGTGTGGAGTTTGCACATTTTCCCTGTGACCACGTGGGCTTCCTCCATGTGCTCACACCTCCCAAAGGTTTGAGGGTCTGTAAATTGTGTGGGGAGTGGAAGAGAAAGTGGGATAAGGTAGAACTTGGATCAGACTCGGTTCCAAGATGGCATCCAAGATGGCGGCCACAGAAGTGGATCTGCGATCACGCATTACACTCGCTCCACTCTTTTAAACCTCTACTCCAACATCAGCATTTCTTACTCTAACGACGCTGTTCTTAATCACTTCATGTTACTCCCTTTATCATGTATCTGTCCACTGTAAACGGCTCGATTGTAATCATGTACAGTCTTTCCGTTGACTGGTTAGCACGCAACAGAAGCTTCTCACTGTACTCATGAAAATAAACAAAACTAATCTAACCTAAACTAAACTAAACTAAACTAAACTAAACTAACCTAAACTAAACTAACCTAAACTAAACTAAACTAAACTAAACTAAACTAGCATGAATGGGTGACCGCTGGTCGGTGTGGACATGGTGGGCCAAAAGGCATGTTTCCATGTGCAGGAAGGAACCGCAGATGCTGTTTTACACCGAAGATAGACACAAAATGCTGGAGTAACTCAACGGGACAGGCAGCATCTCTGGAGGGAAGGAATGAGAGATGTTTCGGGTCAAGACCCTTCTTCTGACTGAGACTCAGACTGAAGAAGGGTCTCGACCCGAAACGTCACCCATTCCTTCTATCCAGAAATGCTGCCTGTCCCGCTGAGTTACTCCAGCATTTTGGGCCTGCTTCCATGTTGCATTTCTAAGCTAAACTAAATTAGCTCACAAACGTGCACATGTTTGGGATGTGAGAGGGGAATAAGACAACAAATCTCTATTGGGCTGCCGTTGTTTGATAAGCCAGATAGAGGGGCGGCTCGGTGGCGCAGCGGTAGAGTTGCTGTCTTAAAATGCATGCAGTTTGTCTGTACGGAGTTTGTACGTTCTCCCCGTGACCTGCGTGGGTTTTCTCCGAGATCTTCCATTTCCTCCTACACTCCAAAGACGTACAGGTTTGTAGGTTAATTTGCTTGGTATAAGTGTAAATTGTCCCTAGTGTGTGTAGGATCGTGTTGGCATGTGGGGATCACTGGTTGGTGAGGACTCGGTGGGCTGAAGGGCCTGTTTCCGCGCTGTATCTCTAAACTAAACTAAACTAAACATATAGTCAATTAGCATGGAACACAAGATACGTCTCAGGAATGGGTCGTAAGTAGGGTTGCCAACTGTCTCGTATTAGCCGGGACATCCCTTACATTGGGCTAAATGTGTTTGTCCTGTACGGGACTGCCCTTGTCCCGTATTGGGCCCGGGGGGCGCTGCAGGCCCGGACTCTGCAGGCCCGGACACTGTAGGCCCGGACACTGTAAGCCCGGGGGACACTGTAGGCCCAGGGGCCGTTGTAGGCCCAGGGGCCGCTGTAGGCCTGGACAGTTTCGGCCCGGCCACTGTAGGCCCAGAGGGCGTTGTAGGCCCTCCAGTGTAGGCCCGGACAGTGTAGGCCCGGAGGCCCGGGCGCCGCCATTGGTGGAGCGGGAGCACATGGCCGCTGGCTGGGTGAGATCACGTGGGGCTCGGGGCAGTGACGTCACCTTTTGTCCCTTATTTGGGAGTGAGGAAGTTGGCAACCCTAGACATAAGAAACATTCCCAGGAATGTGTCTGTCTTGAGTCCAGGAAGGGGTTAGATATTAAAATGACCCCACACTGAGTCAACAGATGAAAACATACTGCAGCAACTCTACGCCCAGCATGCCGATGCGATTGTGGTGTTTAAGAGGCTTTTAGATTAGCACATGGAAGTTCTGGGAATAGAGGGATATGGACCATATACGAGTTCAGTTTCACTTGGAATCTTGTCCGGCACAAACATTGTGGGCCGAAGGGCCAGATCCTGTGCTGTACTCTATAAGGGAACAACCCCATGAATTCATCAGGACATACGTCACAGGAGTAGAATTAGGCCATTCGGCCCATCAAGTCTACTCCGCCATTCAATCATGGCTGATCTATATTTCCCTCACAACCCCACTCTCCTGCCTTCTCCCCATAACCCCTGACACCCGCACTAATCAAGAATCTGCAGATCTCCACTTTACAAACACCCAATGATATGGCCTCCACTGCCAAATGGATACCCAATGATTTGGCCTCCATCGCCACTGGCAATGAATTCCACAGATTCACCACCCTCTGACGAAATAAATCCATCCCAGTCTCTTTTCTAAAGGTACGTCCTTTAATTCTGAGGCTGTGCCCTCTGGTCCTAGACTCTCCCACTAGTGGAAACATCCTCTACACATCCACTCTATCCAGGTCTTTCACTATTCGGTACGTTTCAATGAGGTCCCCCCTCATCCTTCTAAACTCCAGCGTGTACAGGCCCAGTGCGGACAAACGCTGGATTAATTCACGTATACAGTGAAATGCTTCACTAAAATAATTATGTTTGCCTTTCTGGGCTGTTCTAACTCACAGTCTTTGATCAGTTAAAAGAGCAGGCTGTAATTCATTCTCCCACTAAGTGTCACGGTTTAGATGACATTCTTTCTCTTGGCAGTCAGAGTTTCAAACAAAGGAGGAGTTTTGTTTTCAAGGTCACTTGCCTGGTCCAGTGAACAAGAGGAGGCCCCCTTTCTGAGAACTTCACGGAGGGAGAGGTGGGGGGGGAGAGAAGATATCGTGTGTGGGAGTGGGTGGAGAGTGAGCATTACGGTCCATTGCAGGCCGCTGGTTTGCAGATGAAAGATTTTCAAAGTCTTCCTCAAATACGGAATTGGATTTCAAACGTCATCATTTCTCCACAGCGATGGCAACACGTTAGATCATTCAACATCACGGAAAGATTGGAAAGACTGGGCTTGTACTCACTGGAGTTTAGAAGGACGAGAGGGGATCTTATAGAGACGTGTAAAATTATAAAAGGACTGGACAAGATAGATGGTGGAAAAATGTTCCCAATGTTGGGGGAGTCCAGAACCAGGGGCCACACAGTCTAAGAATAAAGGGGAGGTCATTTAAAACTGAGGTGAGAAGAAACATTTTCACCCAGAGAGTTGTGAATTTGTGGAATTCTCTGCCACAGAGCACTGGATGAATTTAAAAGAGAGTTAGATAGAGCTCTAGGGGCTAGCGGAATCAAGGGATATGGGGAGAAGGCAGGCACGGGTTACTGATTGTGGATGATCAGCCATGATCACAATGAATGGCGGTGCTGGCTCGAAGGGCCGAATGGCCTCCTCCTGCACCTCCTGCACCTGCACCGCTTCCCAGCCTGTTTCTAACGAACGCCAGATCCCTCGCTAACAAGATGGATGAACTTAGGCTGCAGACTGCAGCTAACAACGCCGTGAAGGACAGCTGTATCCTGTTGATCACGGAGACCTGGCTTCATTCTTTCATTCCGGACTCTGCTATCGAGCTAGCAGGCTACACAGCACAGCGTCATGACAGGACAAGAGACTCTGGTAAGAGCAGAGGTGGAGGGCTCTGTGTGTACGTGAACAACACCTGGTGTACAAACACAGTGATTGTAGACAGTCACTGCTCCCCGGACCTGGAGTATGTGACTGTTAAATGCAGGCCCATTTATCTCCCTAGAGAGTTTACTGTTGTCATGATAACTGCTGTGTACATACCACCGGATGCTAATGCTAACTCGGCTATCGGATATTTGTATGGTAGCACTAGCAGTCAACAGAGCATATATCCTGACGGTGTTCACATCATAGCAGGGGACTTTAACCACGCGGACTTGAAGAAAATGCTCCCCAAATTCTATCAGCATGTTAAATGTGCTACAAGAGGAGCTAACACACTGGACAAGGTCTACTCCAACATCAAGCTGGGCTACAGGGCTAGACAACTACCACACCTGGGTCAGTCGGACCATATGTCCCTGTTTTTAATTCCTGCATATGCCCCCCTCAGGAAAACCGCTCCTACCATCACAAAGACCATCACAACTTGGCCTGATGGTGCATCTCAGCAGCTGCAGGACTGCTTCGACAGGACCAACTGGGATGTGTTTGAACACCGGGACCTGGAGGTGTTCACAGACAGTGTACTATGTTACATTAAAAACTGCATGGACACTGTCACAGTGGACAAACGCATCCGGGTCTACCCCAACCAGAAGCCCTGGATGACCCGGGAGGTCCAGCGGCTGTTAAAAGAGAGGAACACTGCTTTTAGGTCTGGCGATAGGGCTTTATACAGCATGGCCCGAGCTAACCTGAAGAGAGGCATCAGAGAGGCCAAATTAGACTACAGGAGGAAGATAGAGGACCACCTGGACAGTAACAACAGCAGGCAGGTGTGGCAGGGGATCCAGTATCTAACCAACTATAAGACCAACCTTGGAGCTGCTGAAGGTGACGCCTCGTTGGCAGAGGAGCTGAACCTCTTCTTTGCTCGCTTTGAAGTGGAGCCACCCGAGACAGCCATATCACACCACATGGTCCACAGCAGCCTAACCCTCAAGATAGAGGAGCATGAGGTGAGGCGCACGCTGCGGGCCATCAATCCAAGGAAGGCTACTGGACCCGACGGCGTCTCTGGACGCGTGCTGAAGGACTGCGCTGACCAGCTGGCTGGAGTCTGTACGAGGATTTTCAACCAGTCTCTGGCCCAGTCCACTGTTCCATCCTGTCTGAAGTCCGCAATCATAGTCCCCTTGCCCAAAAAAC